>NW_008623727.1:58084-93915 GCF_000691845.1 Merops nubicus
AAATGGATGCAGTTAATTTTTTTCAGCATATTTTAGGCCACATAATTTTTTCTCTCTGCACCATTCCCAGTCATATCTGTACCTGGCTGGACCAGGCTGGATTCTGTGTTATGTCTGCTTCCACAGCCGGTGTGGTTGCATGGCAATGACTGATTCAGGTCAAACCTGTATTGTTGGCTGATCTTTCAGGACATATGCCTGGCACTAATTGTCATTGTCAAAGTTTTCATTTACAGACCAGGAAATAAATGGTATAAAGAGTGGAGAGCTGTGCTTTGTGCCTTCTGTTCTTGAAGAGCACTGGGGAGAGTTCAGTTCCTTGGGTGTTCTTCTCTAGTTTTTCTAGTTTCTCCTTGGAAACTAGGAATATGGATATGACCAAAATACTGATAGGCATGATCAAGGTAACTTCCTAATCTGTGCAGGCCACATTCAATAAATTGCCACCAGTCATTGGGACTGGGAGTTTAGGACACTTAATTTAGTTTGAGGGTCTAAGTGGTATTTTGTCACTTAATTGTAAATAGGTGTCACTCACTTGTACATCTGAGGTGCAGTGTGCTTAGTGGTGGCACTTTTGACATAGCTGCAAAAGAAATATTCTTAGCTTTGTTAAGACTTTTCTGCTTTTAATACAGGAGTCTCAAAATCCTTCACCTGGAGATGTTCACTTTTGCTGGTCCAGCACAGGAGAAAGAGTTTAAGGCACAGCAGAATAATTGTCAGGGCTAATGGAGATCCATATCCCCTACAAAAATAAATTTATATCTCCATCTAGAAAAGGCTCCCATTAAAATGTTTCTATTTTCCTTTGAGAGCACAAATTCATAGTTGTATCTTGTCCTCTCTTTCTTCCTGTGTGACCTTTGAGTCATCCAGCTTCTTTGACACAGGTGAAAACTGACATTTCACAGGCTCTATTGCAATCTATCCCTCTGTCTTTTGCAGAAGTCAGGAACTAATCGACTACGCCACACAGCTCATTTAAGTCAACAACAGACTTGACTAGACACTGAATGTATCACATTATGGGGACCGTTTGCCACCAAGGAGAGCGTCTGTTTGATTGACAGTTTACTTTCTTTAGTAAATTTAATTTTAGCTAATTTAGAGTCCTAAATATTTAGTGGGATGTAGCCCCACTATTTTAGGGGGAGTGATGGTAGAGGATTACTGTGTATTTGTGTTGTCACTAGTGACCATAAAAAAGTTTTGGGGTTAGTGTTCAGGGCTGTACTTGCAACATCCATTTTCTACTTTCCTATTCGACTTGGAAGATATAAAAGCCTGACCATTTATCAAGGGTTAGGGCTGGGCCGCCCACTGGAAGGATGACAGACACTCTCTGTTAACCTCTCGCCCTTCCCAAAGGGGAAGAGAAAGGGAATAAGGGAGAGAGATAATCATAGACTGGAAAACTAAACCAGCTTTAATAAAATCAATAGCAATAAAATGAAATATATATGAACCAAATATTGAACCCATCCTCTCATGACTGTCACCACTGACACTGTGGAGCAGGCACTGGGGAAGTACCAAACTCGGCTCAGTGACAGATGCTAAGTGGATTTGGGAGCTGGATTCTGGAACCGGATTCAGGATTGGACAGATAGGGATCAAAGGCAGAATGGGCAGAGTCCTACTCGGACACCAGCCATTGAAGAAGAGGCTTGACCCTTGTGATCCCTCAGCTTTGTACTGAGCATGATGTATATGGGGTGGAATCCCTTGCTGGTCATCTTGGGGACACCTGTCCTGGCTGCTCCTCCCCACAGCTGTGGCCTTTTACTTTCTGCACTCCCAACATCGTACACAAAATTTAGCAGTGATCTTGGTCTGCACAGGAGCAAGTATAAGCAAGAGCCCTTCTGCATACCAGCCCTTGGTAGTAACTTTAAACATCAAGCACTATCACTGCTAGAAGCAGAGACTGTCTGTGAAAATATGATGTTAACTTCTGAAAGTGCAGTTAGTTAGAGGAGGCTTAGCAGGAAAGTAAAATCACTAAGCAGAATTAGTCTAACTCAAACCAGGACATCTTTTTGTACCCTGCAGCCTACTGACCCCCAGTTGTCCATTCATGTGTGGAAAATCAAGAGAAAGGGTGTTGCTGGAGGTGTAAAGACACAGAGGAATCCAAATTTCTGGTGAGAAATAACATCTTGTATTAGAGTTGTTAGTATAATTTGAACACGGAGATTAGCTTTGGGGTACAGACTAACTTTGGATTTCAGACTCCAATGAGAGGAAATATAGGTGTGTAAGTGCGGTCATCAGAAAAGTGTGTGCTTTGGCCAGGGTACTGTTTACACTTAGCAGTGGTATGTGCTACAGAGAGCAAATAAACTTTTTTTTTTCTTTTTCTGTTTTTCTCAGGTATTTAAAACCCTTCTTTCCAAACCAGAGGTGGCAAGGGGATCTTTCCTTCGGAATCGGAAGGTACAGGCACTGAGAGAGCATGTGGGCTTCTCAAACCTAAGTCCTTGCTTAATCTAAAGAAGTATTAGTCCATGGCCTTCTCCTTTGTGAATACTTAAATGTTTATTTCAACTGCCTGGACATTGCTATGCAGTGAGCTTTTTATCAGTTTCTTCTTTTTATGGTTTTACACTTCACGTAAGGTAGCAAAGCCCATATTGTGAAGCAAGTTTGCTCTACTCGCCAGTGAATGTCCACACTACCAGACGACAGATTTTTTTTTCTTGTCTTTTGACTTAAAAAACCCCTCAAATGGAGGTACCTGGCATTTTTAATTCTTCTGATCAATCCTGGCTGTAATCACTGCAATATCTGTAAACCAGCCTACCACGGATTTGATCTAATAATGGTATGCATATTCCACTACCTCACATATTCAAACTAAAGACATGTTTAATATGCGAATGATGCCTGAAGAAGTATTGTACGTACAACACCACAGAAAACACAACAGGCTCTTGGGTAAGAAGTGCAATTGGCTAAAGGTCTATTTAAAAACTCTCTGTTCTCATTCAAGAAAGTTCTTTTCATCCTTGATGCCTGTAGCTGTCCCAGAGCATCCACGGTCGGGGCATGGGAAGTGAGGAAGGTAAATGAACTTAGACTCGGCTCCCCTTCTCACTTTTGTCACCAGGACTGGATCAATTTGACTGAGAAATTTTCGCCCTTCTTTAATGAAAAAGAAAACATTGTAAATTCGGGAGGCTTGAGAACTCGTGGAATTCTACTAGTTGCCTGCAGGGAATTTAAAGTAAAAGCAGCATAGATTTTATTCAGAGTTTTCCTAATTTAGGACTACATTGTGGAGTGGAATACTAAGCACTGAGTTGTTCTTGTGGAGCTGGAGGCATATCGGAGTCTTGATGGAAAGGGATGAGAATGGCTAATACAATTTGAAAACTGCTTACTCAGAAATTAATACCTTTTTTTCCTTGCCTGTTCCCTGCTGCTGTTACCGAATCTCTGGAAGGTGCTTTTTAACAATAAGGACTGCAATGCATTTCACATATATCAACAGTATCCCAGGGGGCAATGAGATGTTGCTGTGCTCCAAGTAATAAGTAAAACATATTGGAATGAAAACAAGACAGATGTAATTATTTAAGCAAACAGTCCAGTAGCTGGAAAATTCATCTGTCATCCAACCCACCACTGTGCCCTATCCCCCAGCTGAGGTAAAGTTGCATATTTCTGTTAACTTCAGTGGAATAAATCTAATTTATTTCAGATGTTGATTTGGCCTTAAAAGGCCCAAAGAACTAGGCTGCAAATCAGTCGAAATAAGTATGTAATGGGAGGAAGAGTGTGGCAAGTTGACACAGACAAGTTTTATCGAGTATATGTAGAATGAAAATGGTCTTTTTACTAAGTTAAGCACCAATGATGCATGGATCTCACGGCAGCTCTTAGGAATAGAGCTGTAAATCTCGTTCTCTCAGAGTTTCAAGAAATACAATATCTGATCAATAAACTGACCAAACACTGATTATTTGTAGTGGAAAATTGCCTTCCTGCCTACTAAAATTGTGGAGCAAAGGTTGTTTCCAATTTGTGAAGGCACTTTATTATATGTGTAGCCCCCAAAAAAACAGATCAATCTCCTACCCCTAAAGTCAAAGAGCATCTTCTGGCTTGGAAACAGACAGGCATAAAACTAGGTCTGTCTTCACAAGATCTGCATTCATTTGGCCACAGCAAGATCCATTCCTTAGAGCTTGATAATCTTTTGCCTGTTTGAGGGTAGGAGGCATGCAATTAAAGTTCTGCATATAAGCAGAGTGTTTTTATTCAATGTACACATTCCTGTAATGGTTTCCCACTTAAAAAAAAAAAAAAAAAAAAAAGGGAAAATCTAAAGTATTTACAAGTGACTTAAATATGGGTTTTGGTTATTTTTATAGTGAACACGATGATAGTGTTGATGATGATGTATTTTTTGAAGTTCATTTGTCCAGTTTCAAAGAGGAAATTTGATCTAGGATCATTCATAGCTTCATCAAATGGAGAAGATATAGAATAAAAATTGTTTCCTGCCACAGTTCTAATGAACTTCCCTGTCCTGCATCTCCTATCCTCCATGTATAATGTTCCCCACATAGGTTCATAATGATGATTTAATCTCCTTCTCTCTTGCTTTATGGGAGCCATTAGCTGGAACTCTATTTAGATTGATTGTTCTTCACTTGTTATTAACAAGTGGCAAATTAATGGAGATGAACAAAAATGAAAGAGGAGATTCAAATTCAGCTTCCTCTGCACCACAGGGTTTTGATTTCAGACAGTTTATTCCTAATTTGAGGACAATGACAGTGAATTGATAACATTCTGGGTGTGTTAGGATTCAGTGTGAAAGCTGACAAAGTATCTCATGACCTTTTTGGTTTAGATTTAATTATCCTTCAAAACAGCTCTTTATTCTTCCCTGCTGATCCTCCCCCTGTCCTCCTTCCCCTTCAGTTGAAAAAATTCAGAGGCTGGCTAGATTGCAATGAACAGTGCTATAATTATTCCTTGTATGCCAGTTGTAGTTTTTGCAACTCTTTCATAACTGGCACTCCGGACAATTTCTCTGCTGTTCTCAGAAGAGTAGACAGAAAATATCAGTTTATACAAAATTTTTAAATGTTTCTTTTTCCTCCAGGATGGTGAAAATTTCCTGTAGCAGTTTTCTGATGGAGGGCAGTGACTTGAGGGAGCTCTGTTCCCAGCTCTTTGATTCAATGGGAAGAAACCAAGAAACCTGCATCTCTGTGTACTTCCTTGCCAAGTAGGAGGAGAAGCCTCATGTGGGGCTGTGAGATCTGGCCCTAGGGCTGTCTTCCAGGCCCAGTGTGCTTCCACAGGAACCTGAGGCATTCTCCCTGCCTTTTGTTCCTGGCAACATCAAAGGCAATGCTTTTGAGCAGCTTCCTCCAAGCAATGTCCAGTACAGATACTCAAACAGGTACATTTTGGCTTTGCAAAAAGTTTTGCTAGCAAAACCGTGCTGAAACTAAACACCACCATCCAGACTGATGCTGAAGAGGAGTGAGAGTGTCAACCACGTACAACAGTGGTTCGCTACGTGGCCTAGTGACTGATGAAGATCACTTAGGTAATAGGTTGCTGAGGACTACCTAGAAGACTGTAAAACATCAAATAAAGAATGGGCTGGTTTTTCCAAAGATGTCTACAGTAATGATATTTTTTCTTCTGTAACCAAAATACTGGTTCATTGTACATTTTAAAATATGACCCCTGTACAGAGCAGCAGTATTTCAATTTTTGGCTTCACAGCCTTCTTAGAAAAAAAATCTCAGTGAATAGTTACAGGTTTCTGGTCCCAAATTGCCCATGAAAGTATACTGAAATTTTGAACACAAGGAGTTAGCAAAGTGCTGTACCTTCCAGGATGGAGCTGTGCTTCAAAAGGGATGGTTTGCAGCCTCTCATTAGGATTTCATACTGCCATTCAGCAGCAATTTCCCCATTGTTCCATCCACTTCTTTAACTTCTTGGTTTCTATGGGGAAATAATGTTTGAGGACACTTTTGCGATACCCACTCCACTTTAAAGTCAGCCTCTCATGATAACTATTGGCACTCATGTGCTAGTAAAGAGGATTTAATAGGAGTTAACAGCTCTTGAAAGAAGGCTTTTTTAGCTCTAGGAGAAGAGTATAAAAGTGATAGTTACAGAAGCAGCTCATTTCTGTTCTAGCTCACTTTGAATATAAATATATAATTTACAAAGGTGTTCTTATGGAGGCTGTAATCATGGCATGGAACCTGTTATGATACCCATAAATCTATGGAAGATTTCCAGCCTGATTGACTATTTCCATGGCTTTTCTAATCCATCTCTAATTAAACCAATGAGGATCAAGACCATGGCAGAAAGCACTAGATGACAAAGACAAGATAAAACTCAAGAAGAAAGCAAACATTCCTGTCTTGTGTACAGGAAACAAAGATGAATGCTCAGCAAGTGGTCTTCTTGAGAGTACAAAAAAAAAAAAAAATAAAATGAGGAAATCTACTCCAGCAACACACTGTTACTGGAACAAGATATGAGATAGAAGCTTCAAACCGAAAATGCTCTCAGGTATCTTTCAGGAATGATTCAGATGAATGTTACCCCTCCCTGCCACTTTTCCACCTCTCACAGGTGTGAAATTATAATGGATCTTATGGCTACTCTTTAATTGGAAGGTAAGAAAATTAAATTCTTTATTGATGGAATGGAATTAACTGTAATAATTGAAACTCAAGCTGAGTGCAAGGAATTCATTATCTCCCCAAAGTACTGGCTGATGCAATTCAGTGCTAATAGATGTAAGATAAAGCACGTGGGAATGCACAGACACACCATCATGGTCTCTAAATTAACCACTGCCATCAAGAAGGAGATCTTAGAGTTGCTTTGTATGGCTTTCTGATGGTCAACATGCAAGCAAAAAGTTACAAATGGCTGGGAAAAGAACAGAGAATAAAGCAGAAAACTTCATAATGTCACTTTGTTGTACACAGTATCTGGGACTGTGTCTGCACCTACCTCAAAATCAGCAGAGTAAAACCTCAGAGGAGAACAGGAAAAAGAGAAAAGAAAAATGCCAGCTATTGTGAGGAGCAGGAGTGATTTTGATCTGAGGAGAGACCAAATACCCCAGAGTCCCTTAGACTGAAAAAAAAGAAACCGTTATACATTTAGACTTTTTAGCATCAGGAATGTAGCAGAGACAGTGAGACAGGAATGACCATTCATAACTAATCATATCACAAGTTTTAAATGACACCAAGGAAAACAATAAGGCTGTTTTGTAGAATAAACAAAGTAGCCAAAAGGAAGGATCACTCTGTGTTTGCACTTACGTTATTTCTAAGTGTTTGCTCCTGGATATTGCCAAAGGAAAGGTGGGTGAGGGAGCTGAATCTTAGGTTAGAGACAGTAATGGGATATTCCTATATTCTTTTGTTGCTTGCATCCATGCTCTCCAAGTAGGTGAATCTCTCAGTATATCCAAGGAGTGTTTAACATACAATCTTAGGGCACTTCAGCACTTATATTCCTCATAAATATAGTGGCAGATCCTAATTTGTCTCCAAACATAATACATGATCCTTCTAATCTGGTTTAGCTTGATTTATTGGAAAAACACATAAGGCCAGCTGAGATTACTGCTCACACATTGTGTGATGCACCTGGCTAGGAACAATGCCAGATACATGACTCAGGAGACTTTATGTTAAAATTCAGAGAAAGAATGAAGCATCAAATGTATCAAATTCACCCTAATGTACATTATTCTGCAATAAAAATTAAGAGATTTTATGTACCACGGAATAATTTGTATACTGGGTCTGTTTTCTCATGAGAGATGCTGGAGCATTATATATAATGTCTCTCGCTATATTATATCGTATATAGTATACGTACTGTAAAGCTCTGTAGTCTGAACTCTGAAAATATTGGTTTACATTCTTTGGAAATGCTATTGTTCAGCTTCGTTAATACTTCTCTTTTTATCTCTTTTATTTTTATCTTGATTTTTTTGTTTCTGCTCTGTGGTTAGCCTCTGTGGTGCCCTTGACATGACACTTTAAGAACAGATGTCTGAACTAGATAGATATGCTGTAATTGAGTGTTAATAGAAAAAATATATATGGACTTCATGACAGGCTTGTCAAAGAAACCCCAACAAGCCTTCCTGTCTTGGCATCTTGATATCAGATTCCTAATGCTTAATTCATTTCCCTTTTCTTGACACGAGACTAAATTGCGTGTATGATCAATTCAGTTCTTTTGTCAACATTAAGATGGACTACATGCATGCAGCAGTAGGTAGATCATCTGCTCTAACCTATCTGAAGCAAGGAGCACATTGTGCTGGGAGCAGGAAAACCTTCAGCAGTGGAGAGCTGGTGATCCTCAGCTGGATTTGGGTCTTAGTGATCCTCAGCTGGAATCTTTGCTTGGAGCAGAGGCAACCTTTGCATGGGTCCTTCTAGGGGCAGAGGTGCACTAGCTGCCTCCCAGGCTTTAGCAGAAGGGTAGTTTCAAAACCTCTGTGCAGCTGTGTCTCCATCCAGCACAGCTGTTGGCAAAGGAACTCTCTCTGAGTATCTTTCACAGCACTCTCCCATAAACAACACCCACTTTGCTTGAGCCTATGTAGAAGAGTTACCAGGGCCATGCTCTGATAGGGTACCCACAGCTGAAGAGCTTGCTGTCCCCTCCTCACCTCTCCCCTCTGCCTGCTTATTTGTGCCCTGGATTCCTGTCTCAGCTGAGCTAGCTCAAGTGATTTGGGGGCTATCCTCAAAGCCAGATAACTAAAACAGCTCAGTTTAGAATAAATCCCTTCCAGTTTTAATTCTAGAAAGCACTGAACACAGCCTGCCTGCAGTTGTCCCAGCCCAGCTGAGGGGTCAGCCAGCTGGGGAACAAGGGGAAAGCAGGGATGGCTGGGGGGAGCAAGGGGAAAGAAAGGAAAACTTTTAAAGCTGGTCCACAGCTAAAACTGCTCTCTGGCTGCACTACACTTGATTGTTACAGGAATAAGCCAGCAGCAAATTACTGTTCTCTGAAGCGAGGGAGAATCACAAAGGAAATTCTACTTCAAAGAAGTAATTCCTCCTTGAGCCTCTCGTGTAACAGAGCGGTTTGGCTGCTGCCCCGTGTGCCTGGTTCTGTGGGAGGCAGTGACTGTCCCTCCCATCTCCCAGTGCCCCACATGCATGTGGAAACTGCGATGGGGGGCTGATTTTTCCGTGGGAGCCCCCCAGCAGGTTCGGTGAGGGGCCAGGCAGAGCGTCCCGGCAGTGCTGCCTGCATCGCCTGTGCCAGAGGCTGAGGGGACCACCGGCCTCTGCTGCTGTCACCGAGGCACGGGGCAGGGTGAGCTCCTACATAGCCACCACTGTGGCTGCTCAGGACAAGGTCCTCCATACCACCCACGGATGGCAAACTTCTCCTAGATATATATACCCCACTCTCCACCTCAGACCTAGCCTTTTATCCTCATTCTCTTCCTCCCTGTTTCCTTGCTATGTTTATTATCTTCTCCCCTCCTGTCTTGTAAGACCCGGGACATGATCATCCCACCTGGTGCAGCACTGGTAAAGCCTCAGCCATAGCACCACGTCCTGTGTCAGGTGGGAGTCCAATGGAAACAGCAAGGTTGAGGAGACATCTAGAAAACCAGCCACAAAAAAAAAAAAAAAAAAAAAAAAAAAAAGCCATTATGCCTGAGAAAAAGAAAGATGTAGAGAGAACATGACATTCTTCTTCAAATATATGAAAGGCTGTTGCAAGAAGGCAGCAATAATCTGTTCCCAGTGTCCATGGTGGGAAGTCTTTACCTGCAGCCAGACTCACAGGCACTGTGCCACAAAGGACAAGAAAGGTCTGAGACACAGAGCTTCAATAAGAAGAAGGGAGGCATCATGTGCATCTTGTCTTCTTCAAAATTAGAAGAGCTCACCATTAGAGAAGCCAACAGTCCCACAGCCTCAGGTAACACATCTCACATGGGAGGAGAGTTTTGAATGAGGGTCAGTCACTTATTTGGTGTCTCTGCCTCAGTACCACACACACTTCATTTAAACCCAGCTCAACAGTCATATCATTGTGTCTTATTTCCTTCTCTACCCTCTCTGCATGGGAGTTTAAACCAGGCACTGCTTGGTCAGCCTCTGCATGCCAAATTTAATGACGAGGGAGAAATTGCCCCAACAAAATGTGTACATAGCTCCTCATAGTAAATCACACAGACTAAATCATATACTCTGCCAGCCGTGCTCAGGATGAAAAGTATTTCACTTCATGAACACTCCCCTTGATTTAAATAGAGGGGTATGACAGCTACCTTTAAATTATGAGTCCACCACTGCTGCTGGTGGCCACTGTTTATGGTATATTGTTGTGATGCACTAAGTGTATATTATGGCTTCCTAGAACATCCCGTAACATAAATTCTCTTCTCTGTACTATTTGTACCTTTAGCAGACGTCAGCTGTGTGGGGTCTGAGACTTGCCAGTCTTCATCTTTTCGCCAAAATGAATTTCAGCTGGTTTTGACTAGGAGATTGTAATCTTATTTTTGCAAGATATACTGGTAGCATAAGCAGCATTTACAACTAACGATGTAACCCTAGCCTGTATTTAAGAAAGCTAGAAGGTGAATTCCTATCTCAGAGAGGTATGGTTGGGGTTTTTGGAGTTTTTTTGTTGGGTTTTTTTTGTGGTTTTTTTTTTGTTTGTTTGTTTTTGTTTGTTTGTTTTTTTGTTTTTTGTTTTTTTTTTTTTCCATTTCAGCTGTGTCTATATAATGGTGTCCTTAGCAAACGTCTTGTTAAGGACTGCATCTCAATTAACCTGAATGGTTTTCAAATTGAAACAGAAAAAGAAGTGCATAAAAAGGCCACCTATAAGCAATTCACAGTGAATTGCTGCAATTTTATTGCCAGCTTGAAACTCTGAGATGGACCAAAGGTAAATCATTGCATTCTGAAGCCAAGCAAAAATGATCCACAATTTTTTCCCTCCCTATTGAATTTGGAAATAAAACAATGTAGTGCCTGAATTCACAGGAGTGAGTTGCTGTACAACCACAGGATGTTTTCAGCTGTTTAAAGACAAAGCAGCAATGTATGATTTTGTCCTTATGCTCATAGCCCTTTCCATCTGAAGTGCTGGGGTTAAACCCCCAGCCCTGAAGGAGGATCAGCAAATGGATGATGTCTACACAACCAGGCAAGAAAGACCCTCCTGATTGTTTTTCACCCAGGGTCTGGCCAGCCTTGGGTGGGAACTGATGAGGAGATCACCACCAGGTGCCCCCACCTTCCACATTAACTTGGAGGTGGGGCAAGAAATCACCCATCTAAGAGCTGACTCTGCTTGCAGTGGGGTTGGGAGATTTGTTTATGTAGTGTATGTGTTGTGTGAGGATTCTGGCTGTTGGAAGGGCTCCCTGACTCTTTGTGGCAAGTAGAGTTCCCAGGATGGGAGATCCAGAACGTGAAGCTGTCTCTGAGTCCCTACTATGTAACTGGACTCATGGCTTGGCTCCTCACCTGGCTTACCCCCTTCTTCATGTCCCCTGTGGTGGGTGAGTGCATTGACTTGTTCCTTCCTCTGGATGTCTGGCACTTTGGATCTCTGGTGTGTGATGTGGGAGCGGAGGGAGGAGCTTGGCTGCTGGTCTGACAGTTAATGATAATTTCTTTCTATGTCAGGCAAGTGGTCAGCAGAAGACTGTTCTGAGTCAAGGGCTGAGTCTCTTTAGAGACTCTTTATGGGAACCTATCTTACGCTGAGCTGAAGACCCAGCATGTTCCCTCATCAAAGCAGCAGGAACTTCTCCTGCCAGGGCTTTTACATAGCTGCCCAGTAAAATGCCCTCCACCAGAACAGTGGAGTCTGCCCAGTGGAAGCTGACACATAAAAGTCCAAAGGGTATCATGAGAGAAACTGGGCTAATTTTATTCCCACAGGACAGTCTCACACCCAGGAAGATCTCATCTTTACTTCTAATAACCAGAAACACCCTTCAGCCATAAAACAGTTTCTTCTGAGTGTCTTAGCTCTCATGATACACTCTGACAAGCAGTTCCCTGTCTGTAAAAAAAGCCACGACTGGGGATCATGCAGGACCATCACAGAGTAGGGCAGTCTTTACTGAAAGGGAAGCTGGGAGGAGCAGCTGGCTCTGTAGCTCCATTCCAATAAGCAAAGTGATCAAAACACGCAAGCAATTGCTGTCTTTTTTTGGTTTGAAGATGAGCATAGCAATAATGCTGTAATATAATGGTTACACTTTTGTTATTGCTAAATTAGGAGAAACGAGGCACCTCAAAATCAGAAATGTAAAGTTATGGTTTCTGTAACAACCAGAACCACACTAAACATGTCAGAACATCTCAAAAGAAAATCTTTAATCTACAAAAACTTTATCTGCAGGGGGCTATGAAGTTTTTGCCTGTTAGCTGTGGTCAGGCTTCAAATTGCCTGATATTACATGAATTGCAGGAAGTCTGTTTTCAAAGCATGGATTTGCATCCAAAATTTGCAGGTGTGTCAGGAGGGAGTGCCTGTGTCCTAAACTTCAGAGAACAGGAGCAGAATCAAACATAAAAAAAAAAAATGTGTGTGCTATATTCAACACACAGCATGCAACCATGCATACATGGAGTGGAGACCTCTTGGCTGGCATCAAACTGGAATTTCTTGACTTTAAAGGCTAGCCCATGGAACTTCATTAATAACTTCTGTGCTTTCAAGAACAAATTCACAAAGTGAGAAATTGCTAATGATGAGACAGCTTTTCTTGAGCTGTAGTAGTGCATTTGCTCCACAGGTCTTTCTTGGTCACAGAATCCTGCTCACTAAAGATTTCCAGACTACCAGCTGGGTAAAATTCAGCTCTCATTCTCTGAGTTCCTGAGAAAGGTAGTATTTTGGTTTGGATGATCAGACACTGCTGTTTATTATGACTTCCTCCTTCACTTTTCCAAAAGACTAGCAGGTCCTTGCATTCAACAGGAGCTACATTATGTGACTGCTTTAAAAGTGCTCTGCACTGCAGTCTGCTCCATGGTGGTTCTGGTTGTGCAGAGTTAAGGGAAGGACGTGGTTAGGTGGTACAAGCAGGAAATGATACAACAATAGGTGATATATGACTTGAGGAAATCCCAGAAATCCTTGAGGAAAAAATGAGGAAGGTGTTAATTAAGGAATGCCTATTTGGCTTCAGCCAGGTTAGCAAACAAACTCCAAACCTTGATGTTCCTATCTAGACAGGAGAAAGGAAAGAGAGCAAGTGGCAGTGGCTGGAAATGAATCACTATGGTTGGAAAGGACCTCTAGGATCATCAGGTCCAACTTTCATCCCAACATTTCCCTAACCACTAGACCATAGCCTCAAGTGCTACATCCACTTCTTTTCTAAACAGCTCCAGGGATGATGACTCCACCACCACCCTGGGCGGCCTGTTCCAGTGCCTCACCACTCTCTCAGTGAAGAAATTCTTCCTAATATGCAATCAAAACCTCCCCTGGTGCAACTTGAAGCCAAATTATCGATCTTCAAGTTACTTGAGGCCATTATCATTTGATAATGAGAGAAACACAGTACTGTTGGGTGGGATGTGACTTTCAAAATTAACTTTAAGTCAGGAATTTACCCAAGGCGATGAGCTAATGTGCACTACGTGTATACGCTTTTTGCTGCTAGGATTTGTCCTTCTAGTTTTTTATATATATTTGAAAGAGTAGGCAATGACTTTGGAGGTTTTCAGCTGCTCTTGAGAAGAAATGTTTGGTAGTGATGGGACCTGAAGAACCAATTATGCTCCCACAGCTGGAATTGTCTGCTGGGAGGCACTGAGGGTATTTGAACCTTAGTATTGCAATTGAGCATGGACATAGTGATGAATGAGGCTAGTTTTCACAAGAGAAATGCAGTCCAATTATCCTGAATACTAATACTCTGTGCTGGTCCTGAAGACTCTCCAACCATACTTCTCGCTTTTAGCTATCATGCCCTAATTGATATTTAATTTCTGTCCTCACTATCTTTCTATCTAGGATTAAGTGGAGGAAAGGAAGTGCCCTCCATTGGGTTTCATGCATAACCCTAAACTGCATAGCAAGGAACCAATATTTATGAATCATAGACAAAACACCTCGATCTTCCTAAGTTATCAGCTCTGGGCACATGAGAAACTGGGGTCATTGAGGAGCAGTTTTTGATTCTAGAATTGCTATTTCCCCTGCACTCACATTGCTGATTTCAGCAAAGTTTTGAGACACAGTTTAACCTATGTTTCTACACAAAAAGACAATAACTTCAAGTCAAATCTGATATTTGCTGGAACTGATCACACTGGAAGTTTCTGGCCCCAAAGTAGTGCGGGTAGCTCCTTTCCCAAAAAATGATATGGGGTTTGTGTCTCTTATGAAATTTTCTATCTATATTCCTGCCCATGAAATACATTTTTAAAGACATAAGCAGATGTCACCAAGAGTACACCTCCAGCTATGTGACAGTATATATAGGTAGGCACTTCTAATTTTTATTAAAACTCACTACATTGAAAAACACAAGGCACTACCCAACAAGACAGAGGGAAACACCAATCCTTTTTTGGCTAATTTATTTTTTCTTTCTGCTCTGTTTTTATCCCTCCATGTTGTACATCACTGATGTTTCTAGCAGCAGTTGAAGAAGAATGATAAGATTCCTCCTTCCACCTTTCTTCCCTCTCTCATCTTCTTGCTTTTGTTCTCTGTCTAGAATTGCAAATCTTGTTCAGCTTAAAGAACACAAATCCTTTCTGTCAGTGTCTAAGGTCCAGAAACTTGGACATTCTTCCTTCTTGCTGAAATAACCGCTCTGTTAACATTGGTTAGTGAGGCATTGTAGCAACCAGGCTCTGGAGAGCCACTGCAGGGAGTGGATTCTTCCCTCTTTCTCACTGTTGCGAACTGGGGAGATACTGATTTTGCTGAAATGAGAGAAAAATCAAGCACCACATTCACTATTCAGCACAGATCTTCTGCTGTCTATTATAAGTTGAAAATACCATTACAGGAAGCATTAAGATGGCATAGCTACTAGTAATGAGCATCTGTGTATCTCTATTATATTGGTTTTTAGATAACAAGGAGTAGTGAATGCAAAAGGCCTCACCAAGGCTGCCAAAAAAAAAAAAAAAAAGAAAAAGAAAACCCTGCCCTAAGTAGTTCTTTTTCTTCTTGAAGGCTGTTAATGAAAAGGGGAAAAAAAAAAAATAACACTTGAAATGAAAGATGTTGAGGATCTGCTTGTCCTCACGCACATTCTCTGTGTGCTGAAGCCTGTAACAATGAAGGGAAATGATAGCAGAGAGCAGCGTTGCCCTCCCTCAGACTGAGAAACTTTCACTGCAAAAGCATTTTAAAAGAATAACCCAGAGTACAGTAATTAAAGCTGATTCGGCTTCTCAAAAGACTGCTTCAAGCTTTTGTGCTGAACCTTCACAAATTCCACAGGGCTTTATTATTAATTGTGCTCCCCCCACACACTGCTCTCTTTGGGATGTTTCTGCTGTCACAGGTTCAGTGTTTCTCACAGGCTTTCTGTACATAACTGAGACTTGTCAGGAGAGGGACATGTTTTTCCAAGCATTTTCCACCTTTGTCCTGCCTCTCTTGTGCTTTGTTCCCCTGGTAATTTTTTGTTTGCTTGCTTTATAATTTTCTTCTACATTTTCTGTCAAAGAGTCTCTGGTGGAAAGGAATGACACAAGCACTGGATGTCTTTTTTTCACCACTCTGAGATCATATGTCAAACCCACCTGGGATTACTGTTCCTGAATCCCTGAACAACTGCTCTCTCTCAGGAGTGGGTAGATTCACCCCAAGACAGGTGGCCATGAATGCAGCTGTGGGTGCAATACACATCTGGCCTTGGGTTCAGATTCCTCCAGACATCAGGAGAACCAGACGTAGAATTTAAAGTCTGGACTTGGGAATCTGGACGTGGGAATCTTGGTTGCAAACCAGTCCGTATTGGAGAGGCGATCAACCCTTCAGGCTCAAATTTCTATTGCAGCCATTTCTCTTAGGTTTCTATGCGTTGTTTGTATGTGCTTGTTTTTTAACCTGAAGTGAAAGGCTAATTTTTTGTACAGATTGAAGGGCAAGCTTTCTAGCCTGGAATGAAAGTGAAAGGCAGCACTCTTTATTGTAGTCAAGGGGAGTATGGCATGAATGGTAGTGACCCACTGCCAGTTAAAGGATACCTGTAAATTTCCAAACACATTGTTGCTATTTTCTGGATAAAAGTCCACTTCTAATATTTTCTCCTTCTTTCTGTGATCACTTATAATAGCTTAAAAACATGGGAAAAAAAATAAATTCCATTTTGACTGAAGCATTTACTTTCTTAGGAAATTACATTCATTGCACAAGGATATCCAGCAGACCACCTTGCAAGGCTAGCAAAGCTGCCACAACACTTCATGGATTTCAGCAAAACAAACAGGATAGATTAAAAAGAAGGGGAAATGACTGTGGACTGCAGTCCTTTCCCTCTGAGGAAGAACAGTTTAAACCAAAAGAAACAGAAAGTCCCTTTGTCATCAAATATACTGATTAATCCATCTAACCAACCTGACTAGTATCTGACTCTGCTGCAGGAGGAGGCTTCTATTTTTGGACAAAAAATGAACGTATATTATTATCACCTTCTTGTCTTTGTTGGGAAAGTCAATGGCTCTTTAGATTCTAGGAATTTCTTCAGCAAAATGTAGGCGTGCACATACAGGCACCCATTTGTGACCTAGTCATCTGTCCTTCCTTTATGGTCAGTAAGAGAAGAAGTTTCTCCTGTACTTTTTAACCCAAATGTTAAGGAAAGTTAAGCTATATTACTCCCTAGAATTGTCTCTTTGTTCCCATTAACCCCTCAGAGAGGCAGAGTTACCAGTTGAGATGATAAAAAAATAAATGTCAATCCTTATCTTCAAGAGGAGTATGAGGGAGAATCTGAAAAACCATGGACTTGTTAGCCTCACCTTGATCCCTGGGAAAGTGATGGAACAAATAACCCTGGAAACTACTTCTATTAATGACAGGAACGTTACTGGGTGAAGTCAGCATGGATTTATGAAGTGGAGATCAAGTCTGACCAACCTGATAACCTTTTATGATAGGTTGATACTGACTCCCAAAACATCCTCATAGATAAGCTGATGCAGTATGGACCACGTAACAAGGCAGTAAAGAAGAGAGAGCCAGACTCTTCTCAGTTGTGCTAACTGAAAAGACAACAGGCAAAAGGCACACATTGGTGTGCATGAAATTCCTTTTAACACAATCTTTTTTTTTTTTTTTTTTTTTTTTTTACTGTGATGGTGGTCAAACACTGGAACAGGCTGCCAAGAGAAAGCTACTGAGCTTTATTGAAGGAACTCTGTCCCTTACTGGGCATAGTCCTGAGCAATCTGCTATAGTTGACTCTACTTTAAGAAGGGAAACTGGACTAGATCATTTCGGTGGGCTGACCTTGGCTGACTGCTAGATGCTCACCCAGTCACTCTGTCACTCCTCCTCCTCAACAGGGAGGCAAAATAAGAAGAAAATCTCATAGGGGGAGATCATTTAACAGTGACTGTCATGGGCAAAACAGACTCAACTGGGAGAAAGTTAATTAAATTTATTGCAAATTAAAATAGATTTGGATAGTCAGAAACAGACGTAAGCTAAACCCCCTTCACCTAAGGCCACCTTTGCTGCTGCTCCTCCCTTGGCTTCCTCCTCTGCCTGTGCCACCTTTGGCCCTTTCTGGCACCTGTTTTCAACCCAGCACCCACAGGTTGGCTGAGGGTCTCATCTGTGTCCTGTGGTGGGACCAACTGGGACTGGCCATTTCCAGCACGGCACAGCCCTGGCCTCTCCTCACAGAGACCACCCTGCAGCCCCTGCCCCCACCTGGGCACATAAATGTAACGATCTCCAGAGGTCCCTTCCAAATGCAACGATTCCATAATTCAGTGGTTTTATAGCACAGTAGCTGATGCTGCGTATGGAGGCACCAAGTTCTTGTCTGCCCCCTTATGGTTTACTTTTTGAGCCACAGTGTTGTCCTCCTCACATTCTTGCAGAACCCACAAGGTCCAGTAGATACACCTGTGACCAGCTCACTGCAAGTAGCTTGCAAATCCTCAGCTACTCTGGAAATGTAAATCATTTTCATTTGCTTGAACCAGAAGAAACCTTCTTTTCTTTCTAGTTTAAAGCAAATCCTTCAACTCAATTTTCATCTTTATAACAGAAAATGAGAAAATAATTACCACCGCACAGCTCTTTCTTGCTCTTTCTTTTCTATTGTCTGCAAAAGTATTTTAAAACTCCTTTTGTTACCCAGTATACACTAGTATAAAGAATATATGTTAATGGCAATGCAGAAATAATATTGTCCTTTCTACCAGACAGCGTTTTTCACTTACTAACCTACCAATGATTGACCTAAATGAAACTAAATTTTAAGAGTGATGTGATATGTTTTAAAAATTCAAAGATATCAAACACATTAAAATGTTGGTTGTTTATCTAAAATCAACATGCTGCCAGAGGACAGGCAAATTCTGGGAACAGACTTCTGAGTCTCCGGGTTATTTGTTTCAGCTCCACTGTAGTGGAATCAAACCAATACTCTCACTGACTGCAAACTCTACGCCCAGAAGTGTTTTTAAAGAGTAGCAAAATGGGTGGCAATGCCTTGGGTCCTTCCTGGCTGTGAACCTGTGCAATATAGGGGTTTTTATTTTTTTTTAAAAATGGACTTCTGAAGTATCAGGTTAAGATCATGAGATCTGGAGTGTTTATCAGTCTAACAGGCATTGGCCAGGAAGACAGGGAGACATTAACATCACACAGACATGAGTGGGTTTGTGTATAGCATTGTTGACAGCGTGTTTAAAAGAGACTAAAAGGCAGAGATAACGTTGGGTTTGTGTGGGTCTAAACAGAGTTTGTTGATGCCTGAAGTTAATAGAGAATTTTATCACTTGTCTGTAGAAGAGACCTCTCAGCAGGAGAGTAACTAGTTTTTTAATCTACCAAAGTTTTTGTCTTCTCAAGTTGCAGAGGAAAGGCAGAATCCCATAAAGTAAAAAGAACTTGAAGAATTTCTTCTGTTTCATGATGCCATCTCTGGGGAATCTATCCTCATCTCTCCAATAGCCTACCTCATTTTGAGACCTAAGGCTTCTGGATGCTCAGAAACACACATCAGGTAAAATATTAATTCCCATTGAGCCTGGGTAGAAAATAGCATCCTGTGTTCTCAGTAGCAGACTGCTGTATGGGCCAGCCTCTGCAACCTTTAGGCTTCAGTGCTGAGAGTCACGACGATGATGAAACGCTGCTTGCTAGAGCTTCAGCTGGTACAGGCTGCAGGAGCCCAGCTCACTTTGTCTCATGGGTCACTTCCTCTACACAAATTTCTGCCCCTTTCCCAGCTCCCCAGGGGCTGTGGGGTCCATTTCAGTGTCTCCAGAGCTGAGTTTGTGCCTGACATTCTGGCAGGGCTTGTTGCTTCCGAGCAGCCACTTAGGCTAAAACAAAATGAATTCCAAAGTGACAAGATAGCTCTAGACACACCAGTGAACTAGAAATAAGTGGAAAGGTCACTAAAATATTCTTCTGCTGAATCAGGATGTCTGTTCTTAAAGAATACATGGAAAAGGAACAATAGTTAAGGCTTTGCCATTGCACAATATATTCTACTGAATTCCTTATCTCATTAGCACACTGAATAGGTGTTTGAAGTAAGGATGCACACAAAGGCCCCTTCTCAACAAAAATAAAGAAAAGCACAAATAAAAATGTCCCAAAACCCAAAGGCATAAAAGTTTCTTAAAAATCCTTTTATTGATTTTTTTTTTTTAACTTCAGATCATAATCTTTAGAAGCAACATTCTGCAAATTTCCTGTGTCCTAGAAGCATTATTAATGGAGAACTGAAATGTTCTTTTGAATGTGCACCAGCTGCCAGCCTTTTAAAAAATCAGATCATTTCAATTACTACTTCATTTTCCCCTTCTTTTTACGGCAGTATGGACATCACTTGAACAGACAATATTTTATGAACTGACCCACTTAGAGACAATACCATGCAATCTTTGAAGCTGGTATTCTGGCCCAGCACATACTTGCAAGTGTTGGTGTCTCTTCTAATAGCTCTCTACATCTACCAAAATCACTTTGCAACGGAAATGAGCAAGAAAGGCAAGGCTGTATGTGATAAAATGCCTCTGTGAGCACAATAGAGAGCTCAGGATACTATTGTGCTCTGTCCCTTAACACAGAAGTTAATGCCAATGCCTCCAGATGCTGTTAAGAAAATTGGGAACAACAAGGCTAGAGTGGTTTATTAAGAAAATTGTCCTAATGAGAGGGTAACTAAACTAGGACTTGGGTTTACTCTCCCTTCCTGGGTAGATCTCAAATCTTCCTAGAGGCACCACTTCTTTGTGTCCTTCTTTGTGTCATGTGTTCATGTCCCCACATGTCCTGGAATATGTGGATCATGGCACAGTCCTACCCTCTGGAGAGACAACTGCAAAGTTTTCAGAAATGCTGGTAATGGTAGGATTGGGAAACTATTTTAGGAAGGGATCAGGGAGAAGGGTGTAGCAGGTGTGCTGTATTTCTTCATCAGGTGCTTTCAACCTTGCAGGAAGCAAGGGATTCTTCTAAGAAATCTTTAGTTGACCTGCTTGAAGCGCAAGTGCTGCAACGTTTGTCTGAGGGTGACATTCAGGCTAGCTGCTGGCAGAAGCTCTGCTAGCTGCTTAGCACTTGAGATGTGAACGATATCCCAGCACTGAATCATGCTACAATTATACCAAGCTGCTGAGCTGTTCAAGAAAACATCTTAGTTTCAAACCATCAATTTTTACATATTTGGAGTAAATTCTACTCTAACGAGCTTGTTCGTCTAGCAGGCTGGAAAATCTAGTAGAAACTGCCAATTTGTACACATTTGCCACTTAATAGGTTTCTTCAACACTGTAGAGCTTTCTGTGGCTGTGTAGCCATTCATGTAGCCTTGCAGTCACTCTCTGTGGACAGACATTAGACCCATCACAGCCAGCCTCATGGGCTGCAGTGGGTAGTAATATTGTCAGTATTCAAAACTGTATTGTGCTAGGGCTGTCCAAAAACCTACAGAAAGATGTCCCCTCTCCCAAAAAAGCAACACTTTTCAGGTACAGAAGGAAAAGTCACCATCTGGTGTACATCTGGCAGCATACAGGAGATGAGCAAATAGAATTGGAGACAGATCTTGGTGGATGTCATTAGTGAAGGCACAGGGTTGGCATAGGCTCCAAGATGTACCTCGCTGGAACTGATGAAAAATATAATGAAACTTAGATTAATAATTAATTAATAATCTGTCCTATAAGTTCCCAAGGAAGTGCTTATCTCTTTGTATTCTCTACATTTGGTGTGTGGTTATGTCTGCAAATGAAATCTGCCCAGTAGGGCCAGACCTGATCTCTAGCTCTCTCTGGCTTTCTCTGATCTCTGGCTATAAGGTGACTGCACAGCCATGTGAATTTCCAAAGACAAGTCCTAGTGGGACAGAAGTAATGTTTCCTCAAACCCATGACAGTGTTACAAGTGAGACAAAAACTATTTTTTTTTTCCCTGTTACGCAAGATTTGTTCCTCATTTGCTGAGAGAAGAGAACAATTTGCTCCATGATTTGATCCTTTCTGACTGTTTAGTTACTTTGTGGACTGAAATGGGCTGAAGTTTTCATCCAAACTATTCCACTTCAGTGCAAGAAAAAACTCTGTGAAACAGGACTTTGAAAAGCAGTATTGTCTCAATTTTTGGCAGTTTCTATTCCAAGTCATTGGGGTCTCAGGAAGTGATGCCAGCTATTACTATAAAATACTGTCCTTCCTCTGCTGCAGATAAGAAGCAGAAACAAAGAATGTTGTTTAATTTGGCCCTAGGTTATTTAACTTATTTTGCCTTTCCAATGGCAGGAAAAAAAAAACAGGAGGAGGATCATATCACTCTCATCCCAGTAGCCCTTGACTAGAAGTCTAAAGTTTAAAAATATCAGAAGTTTAACCCAAAGTCAGCAACCAGTTTATCAGTATGTAGTCACTTATTGAACATGGGATCAGTTTGATGACCCCAGAAATTATTGCCTTCAGGTCTATTTTTGGCAGTTTGATTAAACTTATGTAAGTGTGACAAGAATGGAATTTAGTAAAGCTAGTGTTCCAGAGGGGACTGTGGTACTGTATCATCTTTCAGAACAATAGCAAAAATGCTTATAATCTATCCATAAAGTCATTTAAAGCAAAATGCAAGAATTTCAGTTGTTTCTGTGTAGTTTGTTCCTTTAAATTGCTGTGATTTTTTTTTTTTTTTCCCCCTTTGTAATATTATGGTTTTTTTTTCCTGGGTTTTTTAACCAAGTATAGCCAAAATCCAAAAGCTAGGTCTTGAAATTCCTCAGCTGGATTAAAAATATTGAGAGGTTTAAATGTATATTCTTTTTAGCTCCTCTTTGAACTGTGAGAATTTAGGATTTTGATCCTTTTGGAGTAAGTATTTATTTTTCTCCCTGCAAGCAAGAGCCATAATTCTTGAGGATTCACAGGACTCCAGGAGACAGGGCTGCTGTTAGCAAGACCAAATAAGGTTAGAATACCAAATGAATGATATCAGGGCTGTGGTGGGCAAGCATTTGTACCAGTGGAGGGTTCATGCACCTGTAACCTGAGAAATGCAGACAAGAAATTTCTGGTGTCACATGATACAGAAAAAGAAAATTTCACAGGATTCTGATCACTGAAAGCAAGTTGTCCACATATTCAGAAGTGGCCTTATTCACCTTCATCAGCATTGTTTCCTTTTTTTATATGAGTGTGATATATATATAGTGATGACCTGGACCTTATGTCGTGTCCCTGTGTTTGTAATGTATTTGAGGAGATTCAGAAATTACAGTTTAGTGGATTCTTATTGGTATTAGGCCTTAGCTCTGAAGAGATGCTGAGAAGTAATGCAATGCCTTATTTTTATTAAGACCCTGGTTTTGTGAAACTTGGTACTGTGGAAAATTACTATGTTGCCTCAAAACGGCTAAAGTGTAATCTCATGTGTCTGCATGGACTGCTTGTGCACAGACTGACAGCTCTGCTTCTCAGGTTGCTGTGGACTTGTCCATTTTCTCTCCTGCTTAGCATCATTGCTCCACTGACAGCCACTTGGACGTGCAGCTCCCATCGTTTTGTCACCTCTCTAGCCAGACAACAAACTTTACCATCAATCTCTGCACCGAAAGACTGATAATGTGACATCTCATTTTAACTCTGCAGGGAATACCAGGTAAAGGGGTTGCTGTTCAGTGTCATCTTGATTGTTCTCTGAGCCGTTTCTGTAGACAGAAAAGGGGGTTGATCCCCCTTTAGTCAAAGCTCAGAATCCTGGAGCCTGGATTAACACCATAGACCTCCACCTGGGCTCTGCCATGAAGAATCATGGAATGAAAGAATCATTTAAGTTTGAAAGCACATTTAAGATCATCGAGTTCAATATCTGACACTGTCAAGCCCACCTCTGAACCATGTCCCTAAGCGACACATCTACACATCTCTTAAATACCTCCAGGGATGGTAACTCCACCCCTCCCCTGGGCAGCCTGTTCTAGTGCTTGACAACCCTTTTGGTGGGGAGATTTTTGCATAATATCCAACTTAAACCTGTCTTTGCACAACTTGAGGCCATTTCCTCCTGTCCTGTGACATGTTACTTAGGAGAAGAGACAGATCCCACCTCATTCCAGCCTCCTTTCAGGTACTTTTACAGAGCAACAAGGTCTCCCATGAGCCTCCTTTTCTCCAGACTAAACAACTCCAGTAACTTCATCTTTTCCTCATAGGACTTGTTTTCTATAAGATGATATTTCAGTTTTCATTCTGGTTTTAAATGTCTTCAAGGAAACAGTGTCAAAAGGATTTTCCCACCACCCATAACAGCTGTTTTGAAAATTCCGTGTTTCAACTGGGGTCTTTGTTCTGAATTTTCTTTGTGGTGGTTGTATCTCTAGAGGTTGATTTGGTATTTGAGAACAGAGATGGTGAGCTCCACAGTCTGGATATAAAGGGGCATTACTGGGGCAAACTCCTTGGAGCCCTACTCCTGTCTACCACTGTCCCATGCAACAAGTTTGTCCTTGCCTAGGCAATCACTTGTCCCTGCATCACAGCCCTTCATTAATGGAATAATTGCAGCTGAGTATCTGCAGAACTGGGAGGAGGAAAAGGGGAGAAGAGAGGGAAGTGGGGAATAGCAGGAGGAGATGTGGGGGCCTATTGGTTTGCCTTTAAAGAAAACCCTAAGTTTCAGTTTCAACTCTGAAAGTTATGTTTTCTGGGGCCCTATTAAGATCTGTTAAAAGTTTTACTTTGTTTGAATTGAATAAAATGCCGTAAGTCTATTAAATAACAGAAAATACTGTGGAACTAGTACAAGAGTTCATCTGTATTTCCAAAACTCCTCATAGAAATTTTGCAAATTTTCTTCATGGCAATTAAAAAAAAATGTAATCAGAGAAGGCAGAACATGCAAGAATAGAAGTGTCAGAAAAGAGAAACATCTTTCTCCTTTGAGTTCAACTTTAAAAATATTTTTGCACTTTACTAGCAAATCAGTCCCCATGCTTGGGTAGTTTCTGTACTATGCTGTCTGTATTGGTGACCATCACAGTGCCACAGAAACGTGGATTTCTGTCCCTGCCTATAACGTCTGTAGCCTTCGCCACTGAGTTTAAGCTACTTGGGGCACTCACTGCCTTCTTTGTTGTGCTGATCTTGCTAAAAGATTTATTTTTTTCCTGATAAAATCTATACATCTGGTTATTTTATATGCTGCTTTTACTGCAAGGACCTGTGGAAACAGAAATGGAGAATGCAAAAGTCTCTGCTGAGGAAGGCCTTTGGAAAGTCCAGGGATGCTGAGTTCAGGACAAGTGATGCAAGAAATATAGCTCCAGTTCTTTCACTAGTCTCCTCTTGGAGAGAAGCAGTATCCAGCTCATTAGCCCTGGAAGTAACCACCTAATTTACATTACACATTATAATTTTCTTATTATTTTTGATTTCCTGATTGCAACAGTCTGTTGTTTAGAAATATTTTTTGCTACTGCATTCTGAGAGGGCTTAATTTGGAAGTTTTTACATATAAGCATTTTTTGCCTGTACCAGATTCCCATTACAGACAAACACAGTGTCCTGTAAAGTAATCCAAAAAGCAATTATTTTGATAAAGCATTCTGTAGTGTGTACTTATAAATACAGTTGGTTTAATTGCCTCTCTAACTATTGTGACAGTCAGAATATTCCTACAGATCACTGGAAAAACACACCCCTCACCCTCTTCCTTTAAACTACCTGAACTATTCTGGTGAGAAAAGTAAAAGTTTGGAAACCTGGGATTTTTAGAGAGGTTTTTGAACAATAATGATTTTTAGAAGGTTAATGCACATTTAAATTAGAATTAGAATTAGAGATTGCTGTAGGGATCCAGTGGGCATAGCAGTCACTGAGGGATAATGTTTGGCAATTCCAAAAGCTGGTCATCAGCTCACTGGAGGTTTGCACCCTGAGAGGAGCCATATCCTGGTTTGGTCTGGTTCAAGAGAACTCTGGAAGAAATGGGGCCAAAAGAATGTGCTAGAATGAGGCACTATGTCTTGCTGTTTGGCAGGTCTTGCAAGGAGCTTTGAAGCAGCATGGGCAAAAGCAGCTTGAGTTTAAAGCTTCTGTATGTTGGTTTGTTCTGTGTTTTCCAAAGAGAATTCTTTCCCTCTAAATAAACAGCATTATGCTTTGCTAAGCTGAATTATCTCAGGTTAAGCCCTATTCTCCCGGAGGAGAGGTGGCGTACCAGGTCTTGAAGTAAACCCAAAGAATGGCAATAAATTGGGAGACCTGAAGTCATAGGATTAAATCTGGAGGGGAATAGCACTTCTTAGGAATAATTCAGAAAAGGATCTGCAGAGCCTGCATTCTGTGTGGGCTCTGAGGGGCCAGGCACAGCCCCCCTGTCCTCCCCGTGTGACAGACACAGCAGAGCTCAGGATGTAGGTCCAGCACCATCCTCAGCTTTGGTGGAGCCAGCTTTGCTCACAGGCACCAGGTTTCACAAAATCAGGCCTTAAATTTGCAAGAAGATGATTACAGTCTTTATTCAAGCAAAAGATTTGCACATAAGCTGAACTGTAAGGGCATAGTTAGTCCACCGACTTCAGAGAACTGCATGTACTTCAGCTTTGCCTACAGGTTTTAGGCTAAGGAAAAAATGAATTTATCAAGCATTTTTATTTCCACAATGTCATTCTGTTTTCCAGTTCAGTGAGAAGAAAACACTCTGACTTAACAGAGACTTTCTCTGAACAAGCAAAGCATATAAGCAACACGAGGCTATACAGTGCATGGGAAATGATATTCTTCCATGTTGTACCTTGGCTTTCTCTTTTAAATGACGGTTGATGGGTTTTTAATTGAAGTTCAGTGGCTTGCTATCAAAGACAACAGCTCATAAGATCAGAGAGAAATTATGACTATGTATTAGTGGCTGGTTATTATTTAAAAACAAAGCCTAAACCAGACTGGTTACCCCTTCATCAAACACACTCTCGTGGGTATTCTTTTATGATTGTTCCATTTTCTGAGTCTCACAAAACAGTTTAAAGTTAAGCGTAGCAGAGCTTATTCTGCTTAAGATATCAAGGGAATTTACATAATGACTAATTTAAAAGCAAACGCACAAATTAACTAAATTCACACGTAAAGGAATATGCTTCAAAAGTTAGCACATATTTTGCTGGCTGGGATTCAGTGGATAATTAAAAACCCTCAACCCTCTTGCTGATCATCAATCCCGAGAACGTGTAAGTAGGTTTATAGAACAAAAGGCGAAGGCCCTGCTCTCAGCGTCCTGTCTAGACAATGAGCTGACCTTATTTAAACTGGTGCACTGTGGGGCACCTCCTGGGACTTGAAATCTATGAAAGTGAAAGGGCTAATTGCTTGAGATCGAATCAGACTTGTCTAAATCATAGTGCCCAATAGAAAAGTTGTCCAAAATTTGTATGTGCTTTGGGAATATTTTCAAAGAGAAAATAGAACTGAAGAAGCTAGGAAGGAAGGCTGCTTGAGCAGGGCTCTGCAACTGCTTTCTCTGTTGCTCAAGCCTGCTTGCTCTTCTTGTACTGTGCTAAAGCAAATCTTTGCGTAGTTGTCTTGTGAGCCACACTAGGGATCTAAGCCAGCTGAATGCTAAAACCTTTTTCCTAGGGTTGTTTTCCAGACATATCAGTTCCTCCATCTCATTCACTGTTGGACCACCAAAAGGTCCTGCATAGGCACAGCCTAAGGAAAGATGCTAGGACAGGAAGCAATAGCAAAGAAGATGAAGTGTAATTATCCCTTCACTGATCATTGAATACATCATTCATGTAATCTCATGCTGAAAAATATGTTTATTTAGAAATCTTATGTCTTCTTGACTTCAAAGTTGACAGGTAACTATTGTAATAAACTGTGATAGGGTTTAATACTTCCATTCTAGTGGAATTCTTCTATTCCAGTGGAATACATCCATTCTAGTGTCAAGTCTAAAGACCAAGATGTTCAGCATAGTGCCAAGAAAAGACTTTAAAAAATTGTGCAAAAGTAACATCATACCTCAATAGTTACCTGATCAACCTGCTTAATTTGATGAGACTGTAAGGATGACCAAATTGGCTGTCATCTAATTATGCTCTTTTCACAAATATTTTTATAATTATTCTTATTTGCATGGCGTAGCTCATTTAGTGTAAATTATAGTCTTTTTTTAAAAAAGTTGTGAGTGTAAGAATGTGTAAAATGATCTTTTTATGCTTTTTCACGGTATCTTTCAGTTTGTTTTTCAAAATCAGCTGTAAATTATTAATATAAGGAAAAGGAGGTGTTTATTACAAGGATTTTGGCTTCTTATAATGATCCTTTACTGGGTTTTGGGATACAGTTAACACTTCTGGTAAAAACACAAGTCTTAGGATGATTGATAGTACCACTGGAAGATTAAATATCAATAGAGGAAGTAATAATCAAAAGCTTGACTTGAGGAAGGTCTGGATGGTTTGACTCAGCAGAAAGCTGCAGCACACAGTTTGAAAATAGGATACATTTTAATATCCTGAAAAGTAATTTATTGCACAAAGTAAGCACTAAAGCAGTGTATGTGCATATATCTATATGAAAGTCCTCTGCTTGTTTCTGAAGGCTCGTAGCTACTTCAGATTAAGTCTTGAGAAAATGCGCCTGTTTTAATTAGCGTTTCTGGAGATATCATTATTCTCTATGGGTTAAGTAGTAACAGAAAAATTCTGAAAACATGATCATCGATTCCAGCCATTAATCTAACACTGCCAAGTTCACCACTAAACCATATCCCTAAGTGACACATCTACACATCTCTTAAACATGTCCAGGGATGGTGACTCCTGTGTTTCCCTGGGCAGCCTCCTCTAGCACTCAATAACCCTTTTTGTGGAGAAATTTTTCCTAATCTCTAGTTGAGACCTCCCCGGCACAACTTGATGCCATTTATTCTTGTCCTATTGCTTGTTACTTGGGAGCAGAGACCAACTCCCACCTTGCTACAACCTCCTTTCAGGCAGTTGTAGAGAGCAATAGTCTCCCCTGAGCCTCCTTTTCTTCAAGCTAACCAACCCAAATTCCCCCCACTGCTTCTTTAAGACATGTTTCCTGACCCTTCACCGGCTTCATTGACCTTCTTTGAACACAATCCAGCACCTCAACGTCCTTCTTGTAGTGAAGGGCCCAAAACTTTACCTGGTGTTTATCCTGTGCCTCTACGTTGCTGCCTTATTCTACTTACATGGCTATAATAAGAATTTTTTCTTACGTGAGAGATTGCTACCTTTATAAGCAGAAGGTATTAGGATTAATGTCCACCCTCTGAGAAGTGAGACAGCCTCTGATTTCAGAGACTTCAGTTCAATTCTGTGCTCTGTCAGAGACAGTGGAACTATTTGCCTCTGCAGGGAGGTATTAGAGTACTCCGTTAGCCACTGAAATAGGAATATAACAGGATTTAAAAATCCACCCAACCCTCCTTTCAGTTTTTTGTTACCTAGTTTAATAGGAGATGGAGTGCTTTGGGACCTGAAAACAGAAAACTCGCCTCTGATTGCCTTAAGATAAAAACTCATACCTGTTAGTGACAAAAACCCTTTAATTCAAGGACTCTTTCCTGTAATGGGGCACAGAGCGTCAGCTACCCGTGAAGCCTCGCCTGGTCTTTGTACCTGCTGGGATCACTGCCTCTGTTCTCCCATTTCTATTATGTCCTCTTTTAATCTGCTCTGGCTGCTCTTTTGGCTTTGCATGCCCTGGGGAAGAGTTGCTTCATATATCCTTGTATCATTTACAGTATAGCTGGACCAGTGGCTGAAGTCCTTGGGGTATCTACACTGCTTGAATTAAAGCATCCAGCTGAGTTGTTTATATTTGAAAGCTTGCTTTCTTGACTGTATGAGGAGTCAGGGGAGGAAGAGGAGTTCTTTCCTTTCCAGGCATATTTACGCATGTAAATTGAGCCCTTGGCTGAATTGCCCTCTCTCTCCACTGACCACATAGGAAGCCTCAAGAGACTTGCATCTAACATGAGATGACTACAAATTGGCTTGGCATGCTATCATGATTACAGATTTTTTTTTTTTTTTTCCCCTCTCCAGCTTTATTTATAGCTTTAATCATTTCAGTTATTGTTTGGGTAGTTTCTATGGCCTCTTTTTTTGATAGCAAGATGCAGTTTTCAGTTTTTTACCTTAGCCATCTAGGCTAGTTTTCTTATTCTAATAATAATTCACACCAGAGAGCCTTCAGCCACAGTTCCAATCCACTTTGCAAGCTGCTCTCAACTACATCCTCCAAGGCCTTTATGGAGTAGGAAGGGAACATGTAAGACCAACAGGGAGAAGTTTCCACTGAAATTACCTGCATCCAAGATACAAAGTGCTGTCTGTTATATGAAAACATTGTGAAGCTACAATTCCACTAAGCCAGGTCAACTTAAAACAGCAGTGGAGTGAGAAGTGGGTTTAAACTAAGGTTGCCAAGAAAGTGAAGTCACAGTTCAAGCTGATCAGAGGGAATAGAATTAACCCATCTTTGCTTATAAAAATACTGTGGAAGCTTCACTGGCAGAGAGCCAGTACATACCAGTGCTTGTTTGCTGGCTGGTCAGCAAATTATCTGCTGTCAGAATTTTATGAGATACCTCATTTGCCGAAGCTGTCCCCAGCTTCTAGTCTGCTTGACTTTTCCAACCTGTATAAAATAAATCCCCCCAGGTCTCTTAGCACAGTGGAAAACTGTCTAGTTCTATACACTAGCCATTTTTCATGTTTTGTTGTGTTTTAGTTACTGATTTCTGAACATAAACTTGTATTTAGATTTTTTTTTTTTACATTAAGCAGGCAAGTTGTACACAATGAAGCAAACTTGTTGTCATACACTAACTGCAGCTCCTGAAATTAGTGACTATATGTCAATACAACCCATTGTCAGAAAACCCAAAGAATAGCAAATACTTAAATTCCTTGACATCAAAAAGGTGTTTGTAACTAGAGTTATCAACTGATCTGTTGTTTTATTAGGTATTGTCCTTTCCAGGAGGAACTATCTTTTACCTTTGTGCTACCTATTTCCCTGATAAATGAAATAAGAACTGTGTTCCTGAGCTCAGCCATTTTACTATCCTTGAAAAACAGGAGCAGATTTGATCTGTTAAAAGTAACAGGTGATTCATATAATTACATTCTGGGTAGGATGCTTTCAAATATTTTTATTTAAGTCCCAACCAATCCCAACTGTCTTTTTTCACGATAAGGTCTTACATCTTTTACATTTTTGCATTCTTTAAAGTATGCTTGCAAAACATATTTAACCAGTACCCACACATTTCAGTGTCTTTGAAACAAAAATGAAAATTTATTATTTTCACGTATATTGATTAACATTTGAAGACATTTAAATGGCTACATGAAGTAGATTTCTCATGGAATAGAAGGCAAGAAAAAAAAAGCCTCTTAGATGCAGCAGAATTTTTTTTTTAATGTTCCTACAGTTCATACGTTTTCTTTCATTTTTCTATTATTTTTAGAAAATGTTCCCTGGCATATAGTTTCTAATTCAGCAATTATTAGCAGCACATTTCTGTTCATAGAGAACCTTAACTACAGAAGAAGTTAACCACCTTATTCTGACCACTGCCAACTTTGGGGGCAGCACAGCCCCTACACTAGACCTTGTCCTTTAGCTCCACAAGACCAACACAAAATTCAGAATATTTTAGATTCTATTAATTCATTATATTAAAATACAACAGCTTGACTTTTCTTCTAGTTTTAAAAATCTTCTCTACTGAAATAAGAGTTAGAAATTAAACCTACAGTGTGAGAGATCTGCTGTTTCTTCAGCATTAAATCTGTTGATTGAAATGTCTACAGTAGATTTTAACTTCCTTCAAGCTTATAGAATCAGTGTTTTAAGATGTGTAAATGATGGATTATTTTTAATTCTTATTAATGTTATTCTTTACTAAGAGTCACAGCCAACATGAGGTAGTTTGTAATGGCCACTAATTTCATGGTGTGATCTGAAAAGTCTGTTAATTTGTGATGGTGATAGGATAGCTTCTAACAGCCAGCTCTGTTTGGAGTTCCCTTGAGGTATCTTCTTATGCCCTCAAATCCTGGCATTGTTCAAGAGAGAGGGTAATTTTCAAATAGTGTTCTGTTTCAAAGACATATTTTAAAACTGCCAAAATGATATTTGATAATTCTATATTTGGCTTCTTTTTTTTTTTAAATGATAATTTTTCTCTTTGGTCAAAATGATAGAGCTAATGTTTTATGTTTTAATATAATGATGATGAAGTTGAAACAAGACATGCTTGATCAAGGCTGGCTGTCAACCTTTTCAAAATTTTTAATTTGCAAAAGTTCCATGGTCTTGAATTTTTTTATCAATGTCATGGGAAAAAGTGTCAGGACCTTAACATGCAGTTACAAGATGCGAAAACCAGCTAACTTGTCAGACTGTGGGTTGAGCTGACAAGGTTGAAGCCAGGAAATGTTACCCAGGTGGGGGTTATTGATAAATCTAACGAAACTATGAAAGGGCAATAAATGTATAAAGTTATCACGGCATTTTTGTACACTTAGTTTTAAAGGAGAACTGTAGTTTAATGAGGTCTTAATTTAAACAACAAGGAATGAATTCCTCCTCCTTCTTGCCTTCTTAAATTTACAGTAACTAAATAAGACTAGAGATTTTCTTTGAACATTTTAAAGATTTTACTACTCTTGGACTGCCTGGATGCTTGCTTTTATTAATATTTTATCCCGCCTCTTCCCTTGAATTACATTTTTTGTGGCAATGCTTTAATTAAAGGAAGCTAAGAAGTAGAAGAATTGTTCTTCAAATCTTCAATTGAAATAAAACTGCTTTTGGTGCTGTCAACTTGAAACTGAATGGTTTACTCTTGAGGTTTAATTTATATCAATTATAATGACCATCCTGCAAGTGTAACAGGATAAATGTTAAGCAGAAAATAACTGCTATGATTTTTCATAGGCGGATGTGTATTCTGTGCTGAGTCTTTAATACTGGGTAACTAAACAGGTATTAATATTGTGTGATAACAGCCACCTATTCGACTCAGGTTGCAACATGCCATCCTTACTAACTCCTTCTTGCATGAGAGTAAAATGAGGGGAACATAAATATATCTGACAAAGTCATCAGGGATTAGAAAACAGAATCCAGCAATAAATATGGTAATTAGGCAATTTAAGACTTAAAGCACAGGGTTCTTTGAAAATGCAATTTCAGGACTGAGAACCAGCACTGAAATTTTTACCATTAAGGAGAATTATGATAGAACAGAAACTTTTTAATGACATTTAAACATTTTTTATTGGGAATTTAATAACTTTTCTGCTCATGCTAGGGAAATGTTAATGATGAAGCTATGTATGAAGAGTTTTCTGTGCACACCAGTCCTCCCTACTCCGTCTCATCTCTGGCAGCTGGATTTGGACTCCTCCAACAGTTTTCTTTCTGTTGCAGTATGACGATGGGGGACTACTTAGCAATGAGAATGTGGAGTTTCTTGATTAAAAGTAATTTTGGAGAGACAACTCTATAACTAATTTCATGGATTTGCTAACTTTAAATAAGTTTTGCCATTTTACGGTACTATGTTCCTCATTAATACCTACATACGTCTTTGTGGCCGGTGTTTTCCATTTTGATAACGGGTTAATAAAGCTAATAGTTTGAAGTTTTGTAAGTAGGTGTTTCCTGTTAAAGAAGGTATGATGACTTTTTACAACAGAGATCAAATAACCACAGATGTCTAGTCTAAAAGCATGATAACAGCAGAAGTTTCTTTTCCTTCATTTTTCTGCCATGTCACTGCATGCTTTCCTGCTCTCCATCAGCTGCAGAACTGCTCCCCAGCCCATGGGGAAATCTCTTGGTCTTTCAAGCAATGGCAGAACTCAAATAGGGAACCTGCGCATGGCACCTTTGGGGAATGTATGATGGTAATTTGGTCTTGGTGATGAACCATAAAATCTTTGGCACACTTGGGGGAACTATACCAGGTATAATTGCAGATTTATATCCTTTCAATACTCCAGAGTACAACGGTGTGGAGAAGCCTTTTTCAACAGTATTTTCAGCAGTGTTACATTTAATTAGGACCTATTATAGATGACTAGTAAAAATATAACTAAGCCAGCCTCACTGTAACTTGCAAAATTATTAAAACTAGCTTTGAAGGGTGAAGCAGAGGGAAGCCTGGTGGGTAATGATCTGTGCTGTGCATCAGCTGCAATTCCACCTGGGTTTGGCTGGGAAGCACTTGCACTCATCTTGGCAAGGCAACTACAGTCACAGCACCACCTTATTTTTGCAGGAACCTCTGTCTCTTATCCTACATGAGGGTGTTATGGTGTAAAACATACGTATGTGCAGGTAAGTTGTGCAGTGCTGCTTTTGATGCTGTGCTGTGCAATTACAGATGAACACTCTGAGCTGCCTCCTTGACCCTAAAACATACACAGTACACAGAAGACATACATGTACTGAAACAAATAGTTCAGTCAGTTTTGAATATTTCTGCTAGGGACAGGGTAAGCAGTGTGTCTGTTCCCCCAAAATATGTTTTCCTCCCATCTGGTTGCAGTGCAGGAAATGAGATGGAGAGAATTATGTGCCGGTAACAGTTAATGAATATTTTGTGTATGCCTCAGAGAACAGCCCCCCCTTGATTTTTAAATCTCTTCTGTGTCACTTCAGCTCCCCAGACTGATCGGTATCTCTCAGACAAGGCTTTGTCATCGGATTGCAGCCAAAGCATATTTTGGCATACACAAAACTAACAATCTGCTACTCTGCGGATAAATAAACATTTGCATCATTGTATGTTTAAAAACTAATCCTGAAAAGCATTAGCTTGTATTTGCAAATGTCCTCAGTGCCAGTCTGGGTATTCCTGATGTCCTCAAGACAGTTATACGCTGAGATCCCTTTCTCAGCATTTCACAGCATGCGTGATTTCTGTCTGAGCGCTGTGGGATAGTCTCTCTTCTTTTGCTATTTTTTTTTTTACTTAAAAAATCCCAAACTGAATCATGTCTGTCTAAATCAGTTATCTTTGCTGTCACTGCTTTTGTGCAAAGTCAGCACTAGGTTGTTAATGATCTCAACTGGACAACAAATCTACAGGCCACCTGATTTTTTTTTTTTGGTTGCTCTTTCACACTACAGTGCAACCCAAAGCAGACGGAAAATACAGTGATGAGAGGAAGACTTTTGTGATATATATGTCTATTGCATCATCACAATTTTCAAAGGGACAAACTAGGCTTTTCCATTAAAAGGGATCATTGACCTCAATACCTCAAAAAACATCCAAAGCCCTAAATAAACCCATATCCATTTCTAGACTGCGCTGATGCATGAGTATTCCCTTGGAATCAAGATGCCTTGTTTTGATGGCTATAGGTAAATGTTTTACAGAAAGGATAATGAACCCAGAAAGGAGGGAAGCAACATCAGTCCCAGAGCACATTTTGGCTTCCTGGAGTACATCTTTATACACTGGTAGCACTGTGGTCTTGTGTTGCTTTTTGTCCCTCAGTTTTAGCAGCAGTGCAGTTTGAACTGCCATATCCTACTGTCCCTGTGGGACTGCAGGTTCATAAACCAGTGAATGAATTATATTCACCCATTTGTTTAGTTTTATCATCTGTGGCAGATAGGATAAGGAAAATAACTTTGTGTAATAAGGAATCTGTGATTGATGCTGTGTAAGCTGGAAATCATAAAAGTCATGGCTGGTCCTGTGGGTGCAACTGAGCTCAGTTTGGTGTAAAGAATTCAAACAAATGCATCTCGTTTGTGGCACTTCTGCAGCTTGGAACCATGGCCACACTTTGACTGTTTCTTTGTTCCCAGTGCTTCCTAACTGTTTCCCCCATTCCTATGATGCTGCTAATTCCTACTTGTGCTCTGATCACACATCTACCACCTCTTCCTGGTTGTAGGTGAGGACAGGAGCTGCTGCAGGACCCCAGCATGCATGTCCCCAGCCAACTGCTTTCCTGTGGAGCTAGATCCAGGTGCAAATGCCTTTTTCATGAGCAGCTGCACTTCCCCTGAGTTTTTCAGAAAGGGTTCTGCAGTGGCTTTGTGGTGCAGCAGGAA
>NW_008623727.1:93946-110965 GCF_000691845.1 Merops nubicus
AGAGACGGAAGCCTGGGGGAGGGCACCACACCACAGCTGGGGAATATTTGCTACAGGAGCTGCAACTGTGGAGAGCCCAGGTGGAAGTAGGTTGTCCCTGGAGGACCTGCAGCCCAGGGCAGGACCCATGTTGCATCTTTCTTCCCTGCTGCATGCCACAGATTACTTTTGTGTGTTGAGTGCCTCTAGAACAATCAGTGGTGACCACCCACTTAAGGACTGTGATGTCTCCAGTGGGCATGCCTAGTGGCATTTGGAACAGCTATTTCCCTTCCTGATCACTACAACACACTTACATATCACACTAAGGAAAGGGAAAAAATGTCTTTCAGGGAAAAGTCTCAGGGACATTTTGAATTTTTTAGTTTTTATTTGGAACTTTTTTTTTTCCTACTTAATATTAATTACCTTTTAAGAGTCTTTCCATCACAGAGAACAACTGACCTAGGGCATAGCAGAAAATACACAAAGGTCTGAAAGTGAGGTTGGGAGTTTGGTCTTTATACAATGAGAAAGGTAAGTAAGGTAAGTGCATTGAGGGAATTTAGATGGAATTGTTTATACAGTTTGTACTCTCTGAATGCAATTTAATGTGAAGACAGAGTAAGGTGCTCCTATTTGCCCTTGCATACTAGATCTGAAAGGAGGTTGTAACGAAGTGAGTGTCAGTCTCTTTTTCCCCAGTAACAAGTAACAGGATGAGAGGAAACAGCCTGAAGTTGCACCAGAGGTGGTTTAGATCGGATATTAGGCAAAATTTCTTTACTGAAACAGACTGCCCAGGGAAGTGATGAAGTCACCAACCCTGGAGGCATTCAAAAGACACACAGAGGTGGATCTCAGGGACATTGTTTAGTAGCGGACTTGGCAGTGTTAATGGTTGGACTTGAAGATCTTGAGTCTTTTCCAATCAAAATGATTCTATGACTCTATGACCTTGTGCCATGACTTTGCTATTGAGAGATGGCTCCATGCTGGAAAGTCAAACCTCTAATTCCAATATTCAGGCTCTAAAGAAATGAAAAATTCATGTGCTAATGCAATGTATTTTACATCAGTTCTTGGAATATGAGAATCTGGCAGCACGGTATCCTGCCTGGAGGCCAGTATCCCTTTTAGTTCAAATAAAATAATTAATACTGTGCATTTTGCTTGGTCTCTAGGCATTACACTAGCTGTTTATCATGAGGAGAATAACACTATCCCTTTTGTCCAAGCTCAAATCATCTCATATTTTATAGACTTAGACCACCACCTCAGTTTCTAACTGGAAGGTAAATGGCAAAGTAGCAAGGACTGTAGATTTCTAATCTTACCATGTCTCCAGTGAACCACTACATTTAATAATTAAGGTGCATTTTGCCTTTGCTCCAGTGCCTGAGCAGTCCCAGAGCAGGGCCCTGCGTGAAGCCTATTTCAGCAACATCACTCATTTAGTTAAACTAGTGGAGGAGCTGGTCAGTGTTTAAAAAAAAAAAAAAAGACAACCAAACATCACCCATAACACATTTGTTGTATATGATTTGGATGTTAGGATGGGATTAGAATTTACAACAGCTAAGACTCTTCAATACATTTGCATATATTATGTAAATGTCCTTGAAAATATATTGACATATTTAAACATGTGAAGTCTGTAATTTGTGGTACAATCTCTTAAACTGGGGAAATTTCTATATGGAAGCTAGTTAGGTTTAGCTTGAAAATGTGCATGGTAAATATTTATATAATTACCCAGACACATAAACTATAACGTTAATTATTTTAATTCATTTATTTCAGTTCTGTAGAGCAATTCTTAGAGTAATTATTTGACAAATCTTAATTGATTAGTTTACCTTTTTTGAAAGGTGTTATTAAAGCTAACATTCCCTGAGGAGATCTTCATTTCCAAGAAAAATATATATCATACATAGATAATGTCCCAGGCACTGTGGCAGTGCAGGCTGCTCAGGGACGAAGTGCTGTCAGCCTAGGGAGGCTTCTCACCAGCCAGTGGCAAAGGGGCTCAGCTGAACGGTGTGGGAACAGCTGCTCCTGCAGTGAGTAATTCTCAAACATCCAAGTGCCCATCTGGGCCTGGAAATGGCTGAGCAAAGAGAAGGAGCTGCTGCTGCATGAGCATGTATGCAGAGGATGTGGTAGTAGGGAAGGCAAAAGCTCTACTTTCTGCGTAGGAGAAGCCTGAGCTGCATAACTTCACTTAAAACGCAAGGCTGCAGGGAGCTTCTCCAAGGAAACAATACAAACTCGACAGGGAATGTTCCAGTTATTTCAGTGGTGGTATTTTGCCCAAAATCTATGGGTCATGGATGCATATCTCTATAAATTAAGGGTGTATATCTGCTCCATGAGTATTTGTATGTGTATATATATACTAGTTAAAACTTCCAGAGGCAGGGTATTAAGGTTTCTGGTTTTTACTTTCTGTTGTCATATTAGTTCCGAGTTATTTTATATATTTAAATGAATTTTTCTAAAACCATAGAGCTCAAAATCCAGTGCTACACAGGAAGGTTCATGCTTTGCTCATAGTGGTTTTACTGTTTGTGAGACTGTCTCATAGGTGATAAGTTGGGAACCTGTTCATTTACTGCACCTCCACCACAATCTTCCTACAAAAGTGCAACAATCTTGGCCCAAATGCAAAGGCCTTAAAAAGGGGAATTAACATTAGGGAATAAATTTATTTCTTTTTTGATTCCCAGAAACAGCAAAATAATTTTCTCTAAAAACCAGGGAGAAAAAAAAAAAATCATCTGAGACAAGAAGCAAGCATGAAATGCTTAGGCTCAAGTGGATAAAATGAGATATAAGCAACTGAAAACTGAGACTTATCATGGAAAACGTTAGGCAACTTTATCTCTCTGTGTTGCTAGCAGCTCCATCTGTTATAGGCAGTAAAAATACTGAAACCAGAAAAGCAAACACAGCAACAATCAAGTTATTTATTGAAATAAAGATGCATAAAACAACACTCCTATATCAAAATGTCCTAGAGGAAGAAAACCAATCTCACCAGGCAAGGTTTCCCAGTACTGAAAGAACTATGAAGGGAAATTGCTGGAGGCAAAGAGCTGCTGTTTTGTAGGAAGTGATACACCCTGAGATACAGAGGGCAGAAGGATTTCTAACACAACAGAGGATTTCTATAAAATATTCCAGTTTGCATTTTCTATAGCAGTAGGGAGAGACCCTGGCGATTATATTCTCTTTTCTTGAAATGAGCTGTTCTGAAAATATACTGGTCAAAGCGATTTGCCCTTTCCCTAGGAGATTATAAAGTGGGAATCTATTTTGATGGTTAATCATTAAATGGAGTCCTTTCCATTTTCAGGTACAGAATGTTTCCTAAAAGAAATGGTGACTGAAATTAAATGCTATGTATTCAAACAGTCTTGGCTTGCAAATAAGCCGACAGCTATGCAAGCAATGGCACATGTGGATCAGGAACTGTCTGAATGAGCTGGAACCATTTTCTTTGCAAATAGTGAACTGGCACGAGTGGCATGTTAGGGAACAGACAACTGCTTCTTTGCAGGATGTTATCATCTGAGTTATCTAAAGTATGTTTTCTGCTGCACATATTGCAGATGACAGCTTTTTGTTGTTCTATGCATTCCAAGACAACTTACCTAACCTAGAAGTCCCCTTATGATGTCAACAATCACATGAAAGTATAATTTTTTGTTTTCCTAGAAAGGAGGAGTAGACATTCTAGGTGAACAGTCTGATTCAGCTCCCTTCAGCATTGTTGAAATGAAGCTGCAAAAACCGTAGTAACCATTGATACTTTTGTTTGCAGCATCTATTGCGGATTCCCTAAATCAAGGATTTAAATCAAATCAAAACTTTGCCCAAATTCTCTTACAGACACAAATACGTCATTGCATTAGATCCAAGCAACTGCCCATCTTCTGATCGAATACAAAAATCATCTTTCTGCTATCCAGTTCCTTTCACACGCAGGCATTAGCAGTTTGGGGTTTTTTTTAACACAGTACAGAGTTATGCTAAATTTTATAGTCATGTGCTTTGCTGAAGCAAGTTTTAATTTTTTTTTTGTGGAAATATACACCCAAAGAAATGTTTGTGACTTAAATGTATGTAGGACTAGAGCTTGCATGTCAATGTTTGTCCATGTCCTTTATCCTTTATTTTATCCTTGTCCAAAAAAGTTTTCAGAAGAGCCCCTTAAATGATCTGAGTTCCAGTATAACACACCAGACTATGCTGAATTACTTAGCTGCATCACAAGTGTGGTTGGTGTGTGTGGCCAAGTACGTATTGTGTGCGTAGGGAATGATTTCTATTAAATTAAAAACAGGAAACACGGGTTGAGCTCTGCTCCACCAAGCAGCTGACTAACCCTGATAACCCTGGTGATGACTCTACTGAGCTTCAGTGTAGAAGCCAAGTGCAATCTTTAATCAAATATCAGCTCCCCACACCTGTGGGATGTCTCAGAAGACTCTCTGAACTTCCTCTAGTCCTCTGGCACTGGTCCATGGTCATCAGGCAAAGGCCTCAAATACTGTGTTACGAATGAACTCCAACCTAATTTCCTTGTAATGTCCCTTCACAGCTTCAAGAGGCTCGAAAGCTACCTCAGTGCTCACAAAAAGCAATGTCTTGGCACAGGGCTGTGCTCTGTCCTGCAGATACCCATACTGTTAAATGATTAGCATGGTTTTGGCCCACATGAATTAGTGGTTACCCACAGATTGCTCTGGCATGATTTGGTGCCAACATAGAGCAGCTGTTGTGGGCTTGAACATCTTGTGCTGGGGCCAGGGGCTTGGAGTAGAGGATATAGCTCTACGGATATAAACTGTATAATACCACTTAGTCTACTTGCTAGGGTCAGGGAACGGTCCCTAGCCTGTTTTATTTAGAGGCATAGAGGCATGATCTGAAAGATGTGAGGCCACATTTTTTACACACAGCTTCTGCATCACTAAGCCTTGAAACTTTAAACCCCATATTAGACAAGAAGGCTGGGTTTGTCCCCTAATATTACACCTCCTCACCAGCATGAATAAAACCAGAAGTCCTCTTACCTTCCTTCATACCAACGCTTGGGCTGTGCTCGCTCCCATCAAAATTCAAGGAACTGTTCTGTATTTTGGAATGAACACAGTTAGTGAAATAGCTTTGCTGCCAGGGTTTCATTAATCATTTTTGGCTCTAGGAAGATGCTGGGAAATGTGAATGTGCCGTGTTCCTTGAAAAGCCTTTATGCTCGTAGACTCTTCGTGTCAAGTACCATGGTTGGTTTCTGGCAGCAAAGATCTGTCTGAGCTTGCATGGGTCATGGAAGTTGTTGAAACTATCACCTTTTCAAAATGTGAAAGCACTTTTTTCTCATCTCTGCCTGTTATGCTGAGAGAACCCTGCTGCCCTAGCTTTATGAGTTCAGAGCATTTGTTTCAGGGTTTTTTTGTTTTCTTTCTCCAGTTATCAGTGATGCCTGGTCACCACAGATGTGTGAACCAAAGTTTTCCTGTGAGATTGGTGCTCCTGTAAATCTTCCAGGAGTTCATTTGATTGAATGGATTACATAATTTCCTGCACTCACCTATGCAGAGCCCACTCCAGTTTCATAGGGACTGGTTTAAACATGCCTTATGCATCCATATCAGAGGGAAGTATTTCTTCAGATGTTGATGAACTTGTGGTGATAATTTAATATAAGTAACTCGACTGTGGTGGGAGTAAAGCAGGCAGAGAACTGATGCTTGTGACTTTGCCCCCTTGTTGAACCTGTAGTGAGGTGCCTGAGGGGGAACGAGTGCACAGGATCCTGTCTGTCTATGATGAGAATAATCTCAACCCAAGTAAAATTCTAATGAATCGTCCATGTTTTACTGGAAAACTTTAGGTCCTTACGATATGTCAGTGGTATGAACCTCAGTTATCATTCACTCAAGTTACCACATGCATCAAACTACATTTTCAGAATTTTTGGCATTTACCTTCTATTTCCAGGAAAACTTCAATCTAGGAACAGCACTACTTATCAGATTTATGGACTTCTACCTTTGTAATCCTCACAGAGATGAATGGTCTTGAGTTGCTCTGCTCATGAACTCTCCAGGCTTGTTTTATGGAAAAGGTTTGTAAATTGGTTTCTTCCTGTTCCGCTGGGTTTAACTTTGATGTCTTGAGGACGCCATTGGCAGACACAGTATGATTTTGGCTTTTCTGTTGTAATGGGATGAACACCAACATACTCGCATGGATAGCTTCTATCTGGGAAGGAACAAGCTTGTCTCTGTAGGTGCATGAATCATCTTGGTGCTGCTGCTGGTGAGAGAAACTGCAGCTCCTTTAGACACTCCATTAAAACTGGCTAGTTCCACCACTGCTTAGCTGGCTGTGGTTGCTTTGATGTACAATACAGGGTACACTGACCCCCCTGCCTTTCCTCGTCACAAAATAAGAAAGGACTTTTTTTCCTTCCCTTGTGTTCTCTGAGGGTAGAGACCACCCTTAAGGCAGATGCTACTTAGCATCTACCAGCTATCTTCTTGCTCCTGACATTGATGCAATATTTGCAGATAATTCACATCTACAAGTTCATATAAAATGAACTCTTGCACTAGAGACAGAAGAACCCAGGGCAGGCCTCATGATCTTCAGAGCTAGTTTTATGTTTTGCTTTATTTATTGAGTCAGTTTGTGTGTCCCTGAATTCCAACTGCTGCTTCTGTCATTACTAATCCAATATCTTCTGGTCAAGTTCTGTTTCCCTCTGTCACATAAATCTTTTGAAGTCTTTCATCACTAATACTGTACAACTGCACTAAAGCATGGTCTCCAAGACATTTCTAAATAAATGTTCATTTTGCCTTTTAACTGTGGTATTAATCTCATGTTTAACTTCCTTATTCTATTAAGAAATTTGAAGATGTCTACAATGCTGCCTAGCTTTGAGGATGCAGTACTCTGATGAGATCTTTCACGGGTCTCATAGACGTGGTTCCTGGTTTCTGAGATTGCAACAAATCACTTCATAGGGCGTTAACTTTTACTGCCACAGATAGTGAGGGACTTTGTTTTCTGTTTATCTTTATCTATAATCTGTGAGAAAATAGCAGCCCAACCTTTTTAACCTTCTTAACTTCTGTATGCTTTCAGACAGCTGCTATGTTTCACTGTCTTTCTTTTTCTAATCAACCTGCTCATGAAGTGTTATCTTCTGTTCCCTAACAGAATTTCATTCCTCACATTACTGGGACTGAATGCAAAACAGATAATATTTAATCTCTCTTTGTTACTCTGGATGATTAACAAACAAAGTATTCCTCTGTTATTGGTTGAAGTGAGTGCTGGATATGCAACATGAGGGTTTCTTTTAAACAATGGATCTAGTCTGGGGAATGTGAAATATCTGTTATTTTCTTTTCACTCTGAACTTCTACTTAGGCTCATGGTAAGCAAATCAACTTCACAGATTGGTGGAAATACCAGTAAAAATTAAAAAAGGAAAGCACTGCTGCTCATATGCAGAATTTATAGTAGGCTATAGCTAGGTTAATCTTTTTGTGTCCAGCTTTTATCAACCTGTTTTGTCACTCTGGGTTTTTTTTACATAGTTTTATATAGTTATGCCTAAAATGTTAACTAATGCTGCACGACGCTGTTGTGGCTTGTGTACATCATGATATGTCAGAGACCAGGTGCTCTACAGATGTAAATCAAGAGAGAATCAGTAGCATCTACAGAGCAGCATTTGTTTATTAATCAATATATCAACCAGAGATCTGTCACTTTATATGTAGAAGTGCACTCATACATACATAAAGGAACTATAAATAACCCTATATTTCCCATATATCTATGGTCATTGAGTTGTCAAGCTGCTTACACTTAAAAAAAGAGTTGATAGATGAGGTATGATGAGTGTCCAGGTGATGATGTGGAACACTGCTTTTGTTTTACAGTTGACAGCACAATTAATTCAGCCAAGACTCTGCTCCACAAAAATTTCACTTCTGACAAGGGATGTGTGTGTATATATATCATATTGTGCATGTGTGCACACACAAATGTCTTTAGAGTGATGGTGTGAATACATGTACATGTGTGCTATGCATTATACACATCATATCTAGTAGGGTATCAGCTTCCCATACAGCAGATCTGGGAACATGAATAGGAATGGAAAAATGTGTGAAAACAGCTGTCTCCAAAGAATCCCCTGCCTCCCCTGACTGCAGATTGCCAGTGTTTCCCACAGACTGCACAAGCTACAAGTTTGTGCATTATTAAAGAGGAAGGCACATAAATCCCTCATGATGATTCAACACGAATGTGCTCTTTAAAGAGAGAGGTTGCTGATGCCTGTGCTTGACCGTGTTATACAACTGCGCATGTGTTGAAACCTGGCACTCTTCTGTGCCAGCACAGTACATGCACTGAGCAGTCATTCGATGCCTCAGAAATGTCTGTGGCAAGATACCTCCTTCAATTTAATCCGTCAAGGCATTTCTCGTTACATACAACGTGCCGTTCAGCTTCCTTCCTGAAGCCATCGGCCAGCTCTACCAAATGCCCATGTTTACTATCAGCCATAACATGGAATATGTAACAAAAAATACTGTGAGGATCCTGATCACCCACGCAAAGCAAATAGGCACTTGGTCTGTTAGGAGGCTTTAGCGTTTGCCATATGCAAGGATATGATATCCATGGCACCTGCCCCCCACCACGCCTTCCCCCCCAGCAGTGTATGGAGGTGGAGGAAGTGAGATTGGGGCACCAAATTTAAAGATGGCCAGCAAAGGATGTTCATCACAGCTTGCTACAGATACAGCTATAGCTTATCAGCCCTCTTTTACAGTGCTGTTTAACATGCTGCTGAAAAAACACACATAGCCATTTTGAGTCTGCCAGAACCCAAAGTTTACGTTCAGGGCTGAGAAATTTCCTGACTTATAGGATCTGTTTGTGGCTAGTGTCATGGCTCAGCATGTGCGGGTGGAGTTATAAAGGTGTTTTCTGCCTAGCAGTTACCAAGACAATGGTTCTGCTGACTAATCGGTGAGTTTCTGAAATTGGGGGGTTTTGCACCTTTTCTGCTTGATTAAGCCAAGCAGAATGACAGCCCTTGATCTGCTCTTTGTTCAACATGAGGGAGGTAAATTAACACAGATGTGGGTGGAAAAATCAAGAACTAAAGTCTAAATCTAGCAGAATGGTAGGTTTTGAGATGGGCTGATAGCAAGTGATACAGCAGGTTATAAGCCGTTATGGAAGGAGGATGAAGCAGCACGAGAAAGGCTGTATCGCATCAGTTGGTGAGCACCTACATGTTTTTGTTTTAGATTGTTATGACCACCTCTTACTGCTGCCTTACTCAGACATCTCAGAACAGACATCCAGTTCCCTATCTCCACCACCAGATTTGATCTCTTCAAGCCACCGAGCAGCACTGTACATCATGTCATGTTTATGTGCTGGACTAAACATCTCCATGCTCCCTAGAAATTGTTTTAACTGTAGAGGGAGAAGAAAAAGAGTTCAGCCTTGCAAAGGTGCTAATGGACTGCAGGAATAACTTTAATAGAGTGAAAATGGATCAAGTCTGGACAAACTGAAATACTCTAGCAATGAGTTTGGAACATTAATAAAGACAGAGGGAAACACATGAAGCCAGCTTTATGGAGTGAGGTAGTTAACAAAGAAGTAACTCATTAGTGACACAGAGATAAGCCACTTAGGCTGTCAGCTCATGATGTATTCATCAAGACATCTCAGCTTAGATATGCTCAGTAAACCTTTACCTTCTTAGAGCTATTACCATCTATGCAGTTCATTTTGGCTGTTTTTTCAGCTCCTCTTAATTTCAGAGGAGTCAGAGAGGAGAATCTATTCCAGACCGTGATCTGGCTGTTTGTTTTGTAGCTAGAGGTCACCTTTATACCTAAACAGCATCCTTATCAAGCTAAACACTCTTTTTTTTCTCTCAGGCATCAAAGCTTTAGAATGATAAGACATCCTGAGTTGAAAGTTCATACTGAGCAGAATGACAAAATGGGCAGTGTACCAGCAGGAAAAATACATAGTACATAATTTTTTTTCCCCATGAGTAGAACCCCATTTTGTTTATGGTCACTGGAAGTAACCAGCACCACTCAGTGGTAATAGTAGTGATGGCTCTGCCGACATCCAAGCACAGCTACAAGAGTGTAAATCTAACTACATGAACCAGGATGCGTGTCTATAGGTTTCCAAAGCAGATATAGGCTCACCCTGCAGCAAAGCAAAGCAAATATATACTTACTTAGTAATCTAGAGCTGTCTCCTTCTGTTGGAGCATATTGAAAGGATGAGGAAAACTGCAGCTACAATTAGTGGAGACAGTATCTACCCACGCTTTGGTATTTACTTTTAGTTCTTCAGGTGACTTTCTGAAAGGAGGATTGGACACAATCTCTGAGACCCAGTAGTCAGTGTCTGTATGAAAGGATGAGGGGGTTGATTTTGGAGAGTGCTGCTGTGGCTTGCTTGTATTATGGATCTCTGTTATAGTCACCCAGTGACAGCAAATGCAGCCAGAGCTACTTAAAAATCACTGTCTGCCACATGAAAACTAGGGACTGTCCTCAGGATGTGGAGCAGACACTTCAGGGATATGTATGTCACTTAAAATTTGGTGCTTTCTTTTAGCCAGCCTGCTTTGGATTTTTAACTAGACCATGAAGGGAAGACAGCAATCACTTTAATATTAACCACTCTTATTAGGATAAAATGTTGTGTAGCGTACAAAGCTTTTTACTCAAGAATCCCAGCCACCACCAGGAATTCCCTTAAAAACCTGTGAGCTGCATTAGGTAGCTGGATAAGTATTTTCAGTAAGATAAGCCCTGCATTGTTGATGTTCATGGTATTTCTTATGCAGGGAAGAACTGCAGGCACAGAGCTTTCCTGTTTATCCCTGGTTATATCTGGTAATCTTGAAAGATCATGGGACTCAGTGATACTAGTCACACTTTGATAACCATAATGTTACTACAAGGTAAAATATTTTGTGTTTATCTGATTGAGATGGAGCAGCTCCAGCCCTAGCTTGTCTGTATCTAGCATTCAGTAGGATATACATTTACTTTCTGTCCTAACTCTTGCAATGTCCTCCAAACAAGATTCAGAATATTGTTTTCCTGCATGTGGGAGTCCATGGCTTCTTCCCTGAGCACTGAGAGGGAGCGTGTGGCTCAGTAACGTTCATGCATTTTACATCAGGAAGAGCAGAGTTTTGTTTCTCCACCGTGCTCAGAACAGAGCTGAAATGCAGCCACCTCCAGGTCAGAGAGAAGAGACGTGCCAGGGCACAGCCTAGCCTGGAGGAATAGATCTCTCTGATCTAAAGGCATTGCAGAAGAAAACCCCATGCAAAATGGTCCTCCAGGGGCACGTAGGGAGATCCAAGTGCTGACCAAGGGAGGAGGCTCTGACCAGTCCCTCAGCTGCTCTGTGGAGGGCTGAGGTCTTGGGAGCTGTGCTAATTTGCATGAGTTGAAGCTGTGGCTACGTATCTCCCAGGTATGATATTTAGTTTGCTGAACCCTGTATTAACTCTTTAAACACCCGTTTCTATTTAAGCCATATGAATATTATTCTAGTATGCTTTATTCTCAAAGCCTTACTCTGATATGAAGTTAATCAGTCTAAGTCAGAAGAAGCACCTTCATTCAACATAGCTGTGAAAACAGTGAAAGAGCAGAACTGTAGTTTGCTCTGTCAAACTTCTACACTTGGATTTGTAGGCATGGGTGAGAGTCCTGGGTTCAGAGTGCAGCTTGCTCAGGTCTGTTAGCACATGCACACATGCTTCTACACAGATGTAAATGTGTGTGAAACCCATATACTCACAGAGACTTGTATGTAAACATAGAAGCTTTTCCTTGCATGTGTTTCTGGGTGTCTGTGTATACATATATAGAGAGAGAAAGAAAGAGATTGAGTACATATGAGCAAATAATTTTCTCCTAAGATCTGAAATGCCCTCTGGATGTGCTCGCCTCTCTTCACTGAATACGGAGGAAACCTAGGGAGACTGAAAGAACGCTATTTTTAGTAATAAATTTCCTAGCTTGTGCTGCTAATACTGTTGTAACTTATTACACTAAAAGGTATTTGGAATTTAATTAACTTGGCTCTTAATCCTGATTGTTTACTTTATTCTTTCTTCCACTGTGAGCAACCAAAATGGACTATGTACTTTCACCTTTATTACCAATCAGTGTCCAATCACCTTCATTTTTACATTCTCAGACATGTACACAGTGCTGCTGTGTGAGAATGCAAACATTTCTCCTGAAGTCAACAAGTCTTTTTGTTAGCAGAAAGACTTAAATAGAAATTCAGGGAAACTTTGCTTCATAAAACAATATATTTTATACTGTCTTTGCTGATCACAATTCAAACTCATTCCGGTTCAATTCAGCCTTTTAGATTTGTTGTTTAAGATATTCCTGGACTTAATCTGGGGGAGACACTAGTCTGAGGTCCACGCAGAACATAACTTCTCCACCAAGATGGTTATCATGACTGTGGCTCAGTGTTGTAAGTCTGAGTCAGACAAGAAAATTCACACAACCCAAATCTTCTTTCAACTCCAGCCAGTCCAATCTAGTTTTTGCACACTTTGGGTAACCCCAAAAGCAGAAGATGATGTCTTGGCTTTTTACAACAGGCACAGTGACCCTGTGCACGCAACAGGGCACCTCCTAAATGCTCTCTCTACTTTGCCAACTGTTAACAGCTTCTTCTCTTAGTTTAAAGCCTGCACGTGAGACGACTGCTTCTTTGAGAAGCAGGAAGATTTTCCTAGATCTGCCAGCAGGTGTTATTTAATACAGGAAGATTGTACTGATAAGAGATTACCTAAACCAATGTCAGTGTCTGCCCATTGATAAAGCTATTGCTGTAGTACAACTCTTTAAAAGAACAGGAAAAGCCTAATTCCATCTCTGGAATTAGGATCTCTGAGGACTACCTACAACCACAGAAGTTCTGTGCAAGAGGCTGAAGAAAACACCTCTCCTCCTTATTCATAGCACTCAGCTTGTTATTCAGAACCTGGCATTTTTTCTGGATATACCTACTGATGAGCATTTCACTTCTGTTGAATTTCATCCAGGTAAATTGTGTTGAATTTTAAAACTGTTAATGCTCAGTTTCTGATGAAACTGAGACAGCCCAGTTTCTCGCAGATCTGAGTGCTGCAATTGCTTCTCAATCTCACGTCAACACGTAAGTGATTTCTATGTATGAATGGCACAGTGCTGCTCACATTACCCATGGTGACACTTCCATGCAGCCACTGGCCTGCTGTAGAAGACGGGCCTGACACTTCTTCAAACCAAAATTTTATTTCTGTGTACAGTTCTGCTCCTTATTTGCTTCTAATTTTACTTTTAAATTTTCAGATGAAAGAAGAAAATCTTAACTTCAAAATTGCACTGGATTTAGTTTAAAAGACTGTAGAATCTTTGACACAAAGAAGGGAAATAGTGAGTGCTGATGTCAGTAAATATTCGTACCTTCCAAGTGTCCTTCCCTTGCAATGGTACCTTCTATTTCACCTCTATTACAACATGTTTGGCTATGATGTATTTTTGTTTCCCCATCAGAGATACTGAGGTGTACTTTAGTGCTTGAGCAGAAATCATCCTACTCAGCATTACTTGAAAAGTATTCTGTTTGTTGACTAAACAGTTTGTACTAGTTATCATGGAGTATAAAAGGATATCAGACTTTTGAAAATTAATCTAAGGCAGAAATGGCTGCTTGGGATCAATGTCCAGATCTCAAACTTAATTCATTTTGCTTTTGCATACCAGGGATAATGACTCATATTCTCTGTCTCCATTTCTTTGCTTTCACCCCAGTAGGATGGCTCGTTTGCAGCCAAAAGAGAATAAAGACCAATGAATGGCAAATTAAATTCTTACAATCCAGTTTCAACATCCTTTCCTTAAATTTGCAAACCATTTTTGCTAACACAATGCTTTAAAATCTACAATATATATTTCAGCCCATTTGTAGGTGGGCTTCTCTATTAAATCACAAAACCCTAACTGCAGTATCCTATAATAATGGTCCTAAGAGTGGCAGGGAAATTACTGTAATTTGTCTCCTTGAAAAAAACAGGCAAAACCTTCCACAAATTCAGAACATGTTTCTGTGAAAATGCCAAACGTCCTCTTTTTTTTTTTTCATTCAAGAGCTCTATTTCCCATGCTAACATTACACATCACTTACTGGTATTAGAGTTCTTGCTTTTCAGGAGCTACATAATATTATGGTTTAGAAATATGAACTACAAGTTTTGTATAAATTTATGAAATTCTCTCTAGAATTGCATTTGACAATACACTGTGATCAATCGCCCCATTTTCATATTTCAAAACAACATTCCAGCCTACCACAACATTAGCCTGCATGAAATATATAGGGTATCAGCAGAGCTGCCAGGCTGCTGGGACTGTGCTTCCTCACTCTGCTTCCTCACAGTTTAAATGTTGACATTGTTTTAACCTTCATGCTTCTGCAAAGGGATTTGAAACCTCCACATCCTCCACAATCACGTCATGTCAATACACTGAAGTCTTTGCTTTTCTGGTTACCCAGAAGAGAAAGAGAGAGTGAAGAGTGTGTGAATGAGCCCTCTGATCAGATTTGAAGAGGGAAGAGGAAATTGCCTTGCCTTGGGAAGACTTAATCCCACCTAGCCTAGCCTGGCTGCGTCACAGTGACTTCCCTTGCAGGGCTGAAAAGTTTGACACCCCTGTTTACTTAGGATTGTGTCCAAAAGCAGTTTCAGTCTGTCAGGAGCTGCAAGAGTCCACAGCCTTCCTCAGTGCCATGCAGCCCCAGGGACCAACAGGGAGAACGATACCCCGGGGAGGTGGGGCTGGAGCAACAGCTAACACTGTTAGCTTTGTCACTTTATAGTTCACTTACAGACTTTTGATTTAGGAGCATTTTTTTAAGGTGTAGGCTTCAAAGGAGCAGTAACTTCTATGTGAGTGTGAAAGTATGTTCTTTCAAGCACGCTTCCCTCTCTAATGGACTTACAAATTTCCTGTCAGGTTGGCACCTGCTTAGTTCTGAAATTTGTTTTGCTGTAACAAAGTGGAAAAATTAAATTTGCCTAAAATGAAGCACTTCCAGGCCTATCCACATTTTTAAGTAAGAGCTTAATACTGCAAAGCCGTGACTCCGCTACTGCTATTGCACTTTATGTGCACATTTCAGTGTTTGCAGAGCCAAATTCTGTGTCTACAAGCTGCCTGTTTTTCAAAGACATGCTGTGGAGACCAAGGCTGAAACCAAATAAGTTCACAGCAGCCTGCAAGTCTGCCTCTCTCTTCAGAAGTTGTAAATGTGTCTAAGCAAAAGCAACAGTTCTATCTGCAAATAATGGGTTTGGGTGAAATAGCTCAAATACCTGAAAAAATTCTTGTTTAAAACAGAGAATGAAATTCTGTTTCTGGGCTGGAATACTTTAGGGCCGGATTAGTATGCGGGAAGTAAAGAAATGAAAAGGCAAATCGCAGCTTTAAAATGTCATTGCCAGAAACATGCATGCATATTCTCACATGCCCTGCCTGGTGGCTCAGTAATGCAGCAGGCAATGATAATGATACAATTTCATAGCTCCACTAATCCCAGGGGATGTACAAAATGCTTGACAAACTGATGTGCTATATAAGCAATAGGCTGGGCCCTTCCTTCTCATCTGTGGAGGGGCGGAAGAGATTACAGTACAAATATAGCAAAATGTGTCTCGTAAGCTCAGAAGCAAGTGGAAGCACGATGTATTCCATTCAATGAGCACATTAAAATTTGTATTAATAAAGAAATTCAAATGATTTTACATTTAATTAGCAGACAAGCTGGAATTGCTCTGTTTTGTTTTGAGGGAAACAGAGTAGTGTAAAAGAAATCACCTAGATGACACACAGGCCATTTGCGTGCATAAATCCCTAATTCAGAGGAGAATATGGAGGTCTCTGATCTCATTACATGGAAGAGAGAGAAAAATCCAGCCCTGGCATACTTCATTTATGAACCTGGTTCTCGAACTCCAATTTCCCCTACTTATTGTCCTTGCTTTTTGCAGTTTGCGTGTGATTTTATCAGTAGATGTGATCCTAATATATTAAATAACACCATGTTAGAGTAATGTAAAAAATTTCCCAAGTAAGCAGTCCTCATGTATGAGCGATGGGTTTTATTTGGTGGAAAGTTGAGGTCTAGCAAACTAGGCTTTGCTTCTGATTGAAGCCTCTAAAGACAGAATGGGTTTGAGGGAGCCTTGTCTGGGTGATTTGATTAGTTTTGAGTGAAGTCTGTCATTTTTCATAGATATTCAGCCCTGTCAGACTAGGTGTATCATTTGCCTGCCAAATATTACTCTCCTCTCAAATTACTCTCCTGCAATGAAAATTACCAAATTCAGTTACTCTTGATTTGTGTTAGAAAAAGCTTCATTTTTAGTGCAGTGTAAAGTTACATGTTACCAGGTGAAAAGTAGCATTCACCATCTTAATACATTGAGATATGTCAGCTGCTTACAGACAGGAACAAAAGACTGTTTAATAGGCCATCAAAAGCTTGCAGAGAACTTCTTTCAAGCCCCTGCCATCTCTGGAACAAAGCAGTCTAAAAGGCCAAGAAAGGACATCTTGTGCTTTGAAGATCTTGACACAGGTGACACAGCTGCTTTGCAATGTTATGGCCTGTTGTTTCCCTGCTGCATATTTCTGCAAGCATCTTCAAGAGGTGTTTTTAATCTCAATGACAATTTCTCGTGAGAAAAACTCTTAAAGTGTTCTTCATGGTCATCTCAACTACCGTGTACTCCAGGAATACAAAGGAGCAGCTAAGCATCTGCATTGCACACAGGTAGGGTACAGAAGTGGCATGTTGGCACAGATCCTCATGCCCAAGGAATTATCTGTGTGGAGGAACCCACAAGACCGTGAGGCTGAGAATGCCCAGTTC
>NW_008623727.1:110996-126306 GCF_000691845.1 Merops nubicus
AAGGTAAGTGTTGATGCTGGGTGGTGATTCCTTATCTAGCCCTCTCCCAAAATCAGGGCTGAAATAACCCAGCAGAGCACACATAGAACAGCAGCTCTACTCATCAGAGTGTTTAGCCTCATACCTCTAAGAAATCAGGCCAAAATATTCATTGTGGGAGCACCTGTGACAGTTGCAATGTCATGGATTATTCAAGGTCTATCAGATGACAAAGGGACAGATGCTGTGGGCATCTGCAGCATTTACAGACTGTTCATCAATGTTATGAACTTATATCTCCTGCAGGTTTCGCTACCAATTGTATTCCCAGTTAAATGAGTCAGACAATTAAGTACATTCACTAAAGGAACTGCAGTTTCCTAGACTTCAGAAACTTCAGCTCCAGAGGAAAAATCTTATATTATTTTGATGTGTTTCAAGAAGGTGGCAGAGAGAGGACTAGAAGCTTTACAGCTTGACTCAGAAAAGGGGCTGTATGATAGAGATTTAAGACTCTTAGGGGTGTAAAAGCCCTAGAGAACAGCAAAGAGATATTCTTGGTCTCCATTTAGTTGTATAGAGTGAGATGTATTGATAATTTTATTATTTGAAAAGTAATTTTCTTTTTTTTCATAATGCTTTTATTCCAGAAACAATGCTACTGTTCCAATAGCTCTGTCAGAGCGACTGAGCTGTGAGGTAAACCTGCTGTTGCCCTGAGAGAAGAAGGTGGAAGCTGCTGAGCTAAAGCAAAGGCTGTGGATAAACCTTTTCAAGCTGCAGAAACCATCAGCTCAGGGGAGAGAAAGTGAGTGAAAAAGGAGGCTAAGGGAGACCTAATAATGATTCCCTGAGGAAAACTGCTGGTCAGAGCAATTAGCTATGAATCTAGGAAAAGCCATAACTGAAAGGAGAACAGAGAGTTTATTTTAATTCCTCACTGTCTGGAAGCACTTTGGATGGGAGCTAAGGGAATGCTTTTATCCTCTAAGTTGTCCCCTAGAAAGATCAAACCTATGATGTCTCTAGGATGTTGAGGCTACTTGGCAAGCAGGGCTGCCTTCCAGCCCCAGCTCTTCATTCCTCATTATGGCACATTGTGGGACAACTGGAACATTAAATACGGTACATTCATTATGGAGAGTGATGGTCTATAAATGTGACCGTCTGGGATATCTAATGCAGGCTGTGAAGGCATGTCCCTTTTTACCATGGTCAGGGAGGAGCTGACAGGCTCATCTTGAACAACCCTCAGCCTTTCTGTTAGCAAGAAGCCCAGTGCTCTCATGTACCAAATTTGTTATAAGGGGAATGCCATGCAATATTGCTTGGAGTAGTTACAAGGCATTAGCTGTCATTTGATTTCAAAAAAGTCACTCATTTCTCTGCTGCAGTTCACCAATGATCAGCTACACACAGTAAGTCCCCAATCCACTATCAGCGGGAAGTTTTCTTTTGATTTCACTAGGCTTTAGATTTAACTTGTGAGAGGCCAGGCCAGTTAATATGTGCTTTAAAATGAAAAGTGATTATTAGTGGCTATTTTCCTCCATTGAAATCTGCAGAGAAGTTTACTTAATTCTTTTTCCTTTAATCAAAGCATTAAAGTATTTCAGCAACCTGTAAATCTGGCCATCTAGTTACAAAATGGAAAATTCACAATGTGCCATTTTTCTTTGCAACTCCTTTATCTAAGCAGAAGATATTTAAACAAACCTGTCACAAAGCACTCAGCTGTACAATGATGTATAAATTGACCGATGTTCCTGTTAGGAATTCTTGCCACAAGTTTTGCAGCAGATGTAAAGGGCAGAGTAGAATCACTTTGAAAAGCATCAGTGTTGGTAGTTAAAAAATCACTGCTCCTTTTTAAAACTCCATCTTGAGTTTTTATTAGGCTTGTACCATGAGACAATGACAAGCTGTGTTATATTAAAATGTTTAATTAGAAATATGAGTTATGCCTTGCATCGTAACAGGAAACCACCATAAAATATCAAATAATGTATACTCTGATAGTCTCAGGCTATCAGAGCAGTCATGCGTAAGTTCAAATCCCTTTTCAGTGGGACATTGATTAAATTCTTTGATGAATCTAGGTCCATGCATTCAGCAGCTTCTTCCCTTTCTCAGCATGGGTTTAGTTATGTGAAGCCAGAAATGGCCTTTGTGTATTCAGACTTTGGGAGCACATTCAGCTGGAATCTAGCCTTGCACCTAGGGTTAGACCTCTTAATTCAACTCGGCTGGTTCCCGCTCTGAACAAAGGCAAGCGGGGATACGGAGTTATGTTACTCACTACAAGTTGAGGAATCAGCTTTCCATGTGGCATTTTCCTCCCACTCCCTTTCCCACAGGAACCATGCAAAGTAAGTTAAGCTTGTGCCTTTGCCGTTGTCTTGCTCGGGTGGCTTTGTTCCAACACACGGCTGTGTACCACCTCATTATTTGTATCCTGCTAGCATCTTATTTAGTACCTCAGCTTCCATCACAAACGTATTGGGATAACTGCTTTTCACTGGATAAGAGACTATCCAGTCTCTGCAGCTTCTCCACAGGGGTCAGCACCTCCTCCTACGAATGTGATAAGGTGCTCTGAGTGCCGCCACCTCACCTGCAAATGTTTTTCCCTGCAGAGTCACTTCCCATGGCCTACAAGCTGCTACTGAATTTCTGCAGTAATATTTTAATAACTAAAGATTTTATGGCTTTCTTTCCTGTGCTTTGTAGTATAATTAATTCATGTGGTAGGAGCTCATTAGATTTGGCTATCTGAGATGCATCTGGGCATGCAAGGGCTGTAAACATGTAAACCTGCATCAGGGCCTGTTGAAGGTGGGCAAATGCACAGATGTGCATGCAAAGAATAAACTATTTTAGCCTTAGGGATAATCAGAAAATACTTTGGTAATGGTTGGGCATGTCTTTTAATCATATCTGTAGTTTGTAATAATAATGGTAAAAGTTACACTGTAACTGCAAGACTGCCAGCTACTTGAAGATGGGGGTTCCTTATTCCCTGCTGGTAGTGCTCTTCTGCTTTGATATAGTGGGCCAAATATTCACTGATCCAGACAATAAAAATGGCTCCGGTCCTAAGTGCTGGTTAGAACATTTGCTTAAGTTCTGCATTCCAGACCATGCTCTGAACTGAGCAGAGCAGAGGACTGAAACCACTTCCCAGGAAAACACACGAGCTGCCCACTTATCTGCAGGTCTGGGCATGGGTATCTCATTGCTTCAGTCCCCAGTGAAGGCTAGAGGAACGCAGCTCCAGGAGACAGGCTGTTGTGCAGGTGTGCACACCTGTTTGCCCCACAACTCTACATTTCCCTCTTCTGCACATCCCTTTCATAGGTGCATTGCTTTCTTGAGAAGCTGAGGAGCAAAAGGACAGAAAACACAAAGAGGAAAAAAACACAGCAGCAATGGTTTTTGCACAAAGTAATACCTTTGGCTCTAAAGGATATGCTCTCCACAGTGCTGAGACTCCCAGCAGAACAAAAGGTGAGCACAGCAATGGGCAAAAGGTCCCCGCTGGACATGACAAACAGCACTAGTGAAAGCATTGTAAAGAAGAGTGCTGCCAGTTGCCTTCTGTGAGAGCTGGACAACTTGTGTATGGAAATCTGTTCTCCACAGACACAATTTACATAAGCACTGCACACATTTCTTTGGTTGCTGTCAGGGTGCCTTGCTTCTTCTCTTTGGAGGCTCATCTTCCTCTGTACAATTTCTGTGGTGAGCCAGGTACACTTATGTACCTGTTTTGCTCAATTAAACCTTTTCCAGGGATGTGAGTCATCTATTTCATGGTCCAGAACATCCTCATTTCATTTCCTCTGCCCTCTGGTGATTGACTTGATTAATACTATGTAAACACTTTGAGACCTCTTTGCTCTAACTACTGTACAGAAAGAGGAGAGTTCTGAACAGGACAAGATGGAAGAAGCTCAGGAGCAGGGAAATATTAGAGAGAACCCAGACATTGTTATGATTCTTAATTAACTTGGTTCTTAACAATTTCAGTTAATTTCTCCTGATGAACTTGATACGAGCAACAAATTCTGGTTCCAACACAGGGACAGACCACAGTCCTTAGTGACCCAGAGTGACCCAACTGAGCCTCACTGGCCATCTGACATGAGTTTCTAGCAAGTTCCAAAACCTTCTATCCAGCTCTGCCAGCTCTTCTGGATCAAAGCGTGCTTTGAGTTCTTCATTTCCATCCGACTCCTGATCAGAAGGGACAAGCACCCTTTCAGCAGGTGCTAGGGAGAGTCCTATGTGCAGGACCTGGCACACAGCAAGAAGCATGGGCCAGCAGATGCAGGAGTTTGCACAAAAGGTGCCAGAAACTCAGAGAGAGATTCTCAGTAATGGTGCTGACATGCCATGGGGCATGGCATGGTCCCCACACCCACTGGAGCAACTGTCCCTGCAATATCAGGGCGCTGGAGCAGGGTGAGGTGTGAGGAAGGAGGAGAGCCCAGAGGGGCTCTCATGGACTGACCGCAGCCCCCAGCCCACCCTGCTGCTCAGTGCTGGGGGGACGTGGGGAGCAGCCAAAGCCAGCTGTATCCTGGGCTGCATCAAAAGGAGCATGCCCAGCAGGTCAAGGGAGGTGATTCTGCCCCTCTGCTCGGCTCTCATGAGAACCCACGTGGAATACTGCATCCAGCTCTGGAGCCCCCAAGTCAAGGAGCACATGGACTGTTGGAGAGGGTCCAGAGGAGGGCCACAAAGATGATCCAGAGGACTGGAACACCTCTCCTACAAGGACAGGCTGAGAGAGACAACCTGGAGAAAAGAAGGCTCTGGGGAGACCTTATTGCAGCCTTCCAGTATCTGAAGGGGGCCTATAAGAGAGCTGGAGAGGGACTTTTTACAAGGGCTTTTAGTGATAGAATGAGGGGTAATGGGTTCAAACTAGAAGAGGGTAGATTTAGATTAGATATAAGGAAGAAGTTCTTCGCTATGAGGGTGCTGAGACACTGGAACAGGTTGCCCTGGGAAGTTATGGATGCTCCCTCACTGGAGGTGTTCAATACAAGGTTAGATGGGGCCTTGCACAACCTGGTCTAGTGGGAGGTGTCCCTTCCTGTGGCTGGGGGTTGGAACTAGATGCTTTTTAAGGTCCCCTCCAACTCAAACCAGTCTATGATTCTAAAGTGTTGGGGTTTTTTGTCTTTCTCACTGTTCAAACCTATTTTCATTAATACATTTGACTTTCCCTCTGTCAAGTCTGCTTTGCCTAGGACAGGAATTGGTAACTGATCTCCCTGTCTCATCTCAGCCCAGGAACTTTTCCATCTTATTTTCTCCCTCAGCAGGAGTGAGAGAACGACTCAGGGGGCGTTTGCTTGCTTAGCCAAGGTTGACTCATCACAGGGAGGATGCAGGTCTGCAGGTCTCAGGCTGCAGGGAGGTCCTGGTGCTTCTTGCTGGGTCTAGGGGAGATGGGCTTCTTGCCCATGTGTGTGCTGGTGAAGGATCCGTGTCACCAAGTAAAGGAGCTGCAGCCAGAGGCCAGCAGACTGTGCAGTATGAAAGATGATGAAAAGGAGATTGGATGGATCCTCTTGGATACCTGCATAAAAGAGGAGCCTGACCCTCTTAACGGTACTAAAGGAGGGATGGGCAGAGTCTGTGCTTCCTGGATTGCAAAACAGAGACTCCAGTGATGACAAGGCTGGAAACTTGTCACTTTCGGGAACAGGAGGAAGGCTCCTGCTTTTCCTGAAGACATAGAATGACAGAACAGGTTTGGTGCCCTGATGGCAGATGAGTGGCTATGCAATGAAGCACCTGAGCCAGGTAAGCCTGAGCCACGTGGCAGCACCAGGAGGGAGCAGTGAGTGACAGCAGGGGTAACTCCCTGCTGCTGGGGACACAGGATCCCACCTGCCAACCCAGCCTGCTGTCTGGGCGTGTTTGCTGCTCACTGGGAACTCAGATCTGGGATGCAGAGCAGGTACCAAGACTTGTCCATCCCTCAGACTATTACCTCCTGATGCTTTTCAACATGGGCACCAATGGCACTGCTGGGAAGATCTGGAGCATATCACATATGACTATATGACTCTGGTGTACAAAAGCATGGGGTTTTCTCCATGATCCTGCTGATTAGAAGAAAGGGCTTGAGATATGACTGAATGGAGGCTGCTGCTCAGTGATTGTGAAGCTGGTGTCAGCAAAAGGAATCTTTAGCTTCTGTAACTTTGGGACCCTCCTTGAAGTTCAAGGACTGTTGAGGGAGATGGGATCCACCTAAACAAGTGGGGAAAAATGTCTTTGCTGACAGGTGGTCAACCTGGTAAGGAGAGGTTTAACCCAGGAATGATAAAGGAGGGAGAGCAAGACCCTCTGTGAAGTGAGAAGTGGCATACTGGGTGGTTAAGCAAAGGGTGCAGGCTGATGTGGACAAGAAGACTTAAAACCAGCAGAAGTGGAAGGAAGGGGGCTTACCCAGAGCGTACATCCAGGAATAAGGAAGTGCAAATGGGACAGCTCTGTAGGGCAAGCTCCCTGGGAAATCAGCATGCTGCAGACCTCTCTGCAGTGCCTCTGCATTAATCACACAGCACGGGCGTTACAGGGACTGGAAGTTTGCAGGCATGCATGGCTATCATCTCACTGGGATCACAGAGGTGCAGAGGGATAACACACAACTGGAAGGCTGCAATGGATGGACACAGGCTCTATAGGAAGGACAGATCAGGGTGGTGAGGAGCTGTACTTGTCGTTTACATGAAAGCAGGAACACATGAAGCTCTGCCTGGCTATGGGTGATATGCCTGCTGAGAGCTTATGGGTCAGGGTTAGCAGGCAGATCAATGTGGGCAGCATGGTGGTGGGTAGTTGCCATATGCTGTCTGACTGGAGAGAAGTAGATGACACCTTCTTCAGTGCACAAGTGGAAAAAGCCTTGTGATTGGAGGCCCTGCTCCTCATGTGGCACCAGAGCCACCTGTGCTGGAGAGGCAACAAAACAGGGCACAAGCAATCAAGGAGATTTATGGAGTACATTGCTGACAACCTCCTGACACAGGATCAAGTAACCTATGAGGGGAAATGCTCTCTGGAGAACACTTGTAAGGGAGAAATGTTTGAGGATGGGAAGGTCTGGGGCACCCTTGGCTGAAGTTACCGCAAGATAACATGATTCACAATTTTCAGAGGTGGAAACAAGGCAAAGAGCAGGATCATGACCTGGAATTCAGGAGAGCAGCCTTTGGCCTGCTTCAGGGGCCTGCTTTGAAGAATCCCATGGACACAGTCCTGGAGAGGACGTCCATAACACATAACTGCCTCCTGCACAGTGCAGAGCTCTTTGGAAGAAAGTACAAGGCAACCACTCCTGCAAAGGAAAACTTAGGCCACCCTCCTTTATAAAGACAAAGATGTTAGTGCTGGGCAGCCTTCCTTTATACAGTATCCCAGATCCCTGAACATAGTTTCAGGATGAAGACTAAAATCTTATTTTCTCTTCTGCCTGGGAGTAACAGGAATTCCACCTTCATATCACTTCCAGATTTTTGTGGGATGAGGACTTTCAATAGTTCTCTGCTGGAAGCGATCCACAATGCAGTAAAGAAGGAACTGAAGAAAATAACTTCTTTGTAGAAGTCCAGTGGCTCAGAGAAGCCAGCCAGCCGAGAACGCAGAGACCTCATCACAGTCCACATCTCTGTAAATGCATTTTATATTAACCTATTGCTAGCTTGGGTACCTTCTGAAACAACAGCAAACATCCTTTTTAAGAAGCTCTTCTTTGGTACCTAAGGTCACATATATTCCAGCAGCAGCCACTGGGATGTGAGGCAGGATCCTGCTTGCTGGATCTCCCTCCCTCTAAGCACAGGCTGTGAGAGAAGTCACAAGCTGCTTCACTTTACGTACTTGAAGAAACTTCTGTATGAGAAAAAGGACCAGTGCCTCAAGATTCTGGAAACACTATGGTAAAAAGAAAATTTATAAAAAAACCCCACAACTTCAGATGTTAGTGGCCTCCAGTGCTAAGTGGCAGCTGAGCAAGGATTTTCAGGTATTGACTCTGTCACCCAACTCACTTTTTTTTTTTTTTTTTAATATTCTTTTTCACATCTAGCAACAGATACCTGGAAATTCAGGCACTCCTGCAGTCACACAGAGCACAGCTGACTTCCTCATACATCTGGTTAAAAGTTACCCAAGTTCACGCCAGACCTAGAAATTAAATATTATGGTGGAATCCCACCTGCAGCCCTGTGCCTCGAAAGCTGCTCTCCCTGTTGGAAGAATTTGTCTCACTGGGGCACCTGTGCGAAGGCTGTCAAAGGACAACTGCAACCCATGGTAGAGATCTTAGCTCTAAGTACTTTCAGACAAAGTCATCTTCTAACAGCTAGATTTCCTCAGGATGGTTTCACTCTGACTATTCTTGTTTGAGCTGACTGGGTGCTTTTGTGTGAGGTTCAAATAGCTCTTTCTCGTCAGGACCTCAGGCAGTACAGTGTGGTTTTGTCAACGTGGATATGCACACAGTGGTGGGCTTTGACAAATTAAGAACTATTACCCTATCGATAGAGTGCCTTATTATCATGAGCAACCCTCATCACCTTCAGTAAGAAACCTCCTTGTGCCTGGTGCAGGCAGAACACAGATCCCACTCCATCCCTGGAGCTTCCATAAGACAAAACATCACACAAACTGAACAGTTGTACAGATTTTCCAGAAACTCCCCATGCGTTCTCATGTTCTCTCGCTTCTCCCTCTCACAGACACTACATCTGTTCCTTTAGTAGTTGCTGGCAGACAAGATGAGCCTGGGTGCCAACTAATACTATATTATCTTCTGCTGAATTCATTTTCCACTTTTACAATTAAATTATGGGCCAGATCGTCATCAGATTTAATACAGCTATTGCCTATTAAGCAGCTGATGGTCTGGTCTTGTACAGAGATTATTCTTCCTCTCTCTTTGGAGCAAGAACACAATGAAAGAGATTTTGATCTGACATGTGAAGTCAGTGAAAACATGAATGATTTTTCACGAACACATACAAACCAATCAGTTTTCAAAAGAGCGGGGAAAAACCACACCATTCAAAAAACAAAGAAAAGGAAAGAAGGTTGTAAAAGATACTATAAATCTTTTATTTCCTTTTAGTTACTATGCAATGCCCTTCATTTTGAAGGAAATGGTACAATCAATGATCTGTACTTCTTTCTCAGGAAAAGAAGATATTTGCACTAATATTTCAACATTTACTGACAAAAGACAGCTTACAGAAAACACTCACAGTGGAAAATAATCGTATTTTCTGATTACACTTGTTATTGTGGATGATTCCATGAAGTGTTACAATGTCAGGAATTTCAAGTGTGCATTTAAAGAGAGCTTCTAATTTAGTATCAATGCAAAAGAGCCATCTAAACCACCAGTGTTTGAACTCACCCCAATTTCTTCCTGTCCACCTTTAAAAAAAAAAAAATCTCACCTGAAAGTCAAAGCCCATTATGCAATACACCTGGCCTGTCACTGCATAACCATTTATAAGAGTAGTCAACACATAATTAACAGTAGATTTCTTACAAATAGAAACTGCTGCTGAAAACAATGTATTTCCGACCTCTACTTAGCTACTAGTCTCTGATCTGTGGTATAAAAATGAAGATTTTGCTTTCAGAAAAAAAATATTTGTTCCTACATGGCTGTTAGGATTATGGTTGGTGCTGTTAATTGTCAGAAAAGCACAGGGGGGGAACCACTTGACAACACACTTCACACAACGAAAGACAGACCTTTGGTAAAACTTAACCAAAGGAGAAGAGAAAGAAAACCACCGTTACATTCAAAATCTGCAATATATTCATCACATAATATTACTTATTTTAGTACTGAGAGTGGAGTATTGATTTTAAATGAAAAAGGAAAAAATTAAGTTTGCTGTGGGTTTTATTGGTACAGAACAATTACAAGTTTACTTCCATAGTTTAGGATCTTTCAGACTGAAGAGCAGATCTTTCCAGGTAAAAAAAATAGTTTTTCAATTAGCTTTTGGGTAATTTTCCCTGACTACCCTACAACTGCCTACTGTGTTGGCCAGGTGAGCTCTAGAGAGTTCTGGAATCAATACTTTGTATTCACACAGAATCAGAGATAACGTGAAATAGCCTTCAGTTTATGTCCTTGTTCACTGCCATGGAAGATGAATGTCTAAACTGCATTTTAAAAATTACTCCATCAAGGGATAATTGTAGGTTTTACTAGAAAGCCTTTTCCAAGACATTATTTGCATCAAACACACCAATACTCTGGGGAAATAAGACTGCTCATCTACATTTCCTAGCTGAAGCTACGTTTACACATCTGGGGCTCAGCACATGTGCATAACGGCACTCACAGCAGTCATCCTATCAGTAGGCATGCCCAAATGAGTAAATTCATATAAATGATTAAGTGTTTGCACAATCAAAGGGCATTTAAAACAAATGATATTAACTTCAAATGTTAAAAACACAGGGGAAAGTTCAAGCATGACAAGACAGAGGAAGATACCCGAGAACAGTCTGCAGCACAATCACCAGCTTCATTTACAAGTGCTGTGTAATACACCTCCCTCACCTCCAACCCAAATCAGGGCAGCTCCTGGACTTTCAGGGGGAAACAGGCCAAAGTTTGGGCTGGATTCCACAAACCTTGTTTGGACAAGAGGCCCTTTGAAAAACAGCTTTCACAGCACTACTTGTTCCCCCCCAGTGATTATGCAACCTCAGATCCTCTATGCTTCCATCAGAGACCTCAGGTTGAAATTCCAGGCCCTTATTCACAAAGAAACGTAAACATACACTTAACTTCAAGCACATTAATAGTCTGACTGATTTTCAGGTGGCTCAACATAGAGTCTACTCACAACTTCAGACTTCAGTGTAGGCTTAGGACCTTTGCTGAACCAGAAGTTCTGCAGAAGGATCACACCTGAATTTCTACATGTTAAAGAAGCAGCTGCAGAGAAAAGCACTTTCATTTAATCGTTTCCCCCTCTCTTTGTGATCCACAAAAGTCTTCAAGTAGACACATACACAAAAAGTCCACTTTCATGGGAGAACTTTGTTTAAAATTAAGCTCTAGAAATCCCAGCCTATACTGAGTTACTGTTTTCAGACAAGTACAGACAGCAAAGACAAGAAACTAAGCAGCTGTGATGTGCTTCCACAGCAACCCCTGTTCTCACACCCAGCTCATTACAGGTTCATGGCTTTAAAATCAGACTGCTTAGAAGTGTCTGTGGTGGTGTTTAGCAGCACCTACTATATAACACTGACCAGCCAACCGGTAGGGAAAACGGATCTACTGTTAAAGATTCAACAGTTACTTCTTTATCTGCTGGAATAAGAAAACCTCATATGGAGGTAGCCCTCTTCCAGATTAAATAAAAAGAATTACAGGCTCATCCCCCTCTTCTACTTTTATACACAACAGAGTGCCGGGAGACAGAATAAATCCCAGCTTGCAGGGCAAGTTAAAGTTTCTAAATACCTGTGTTAAATACCAGACACCTGCATCCCAGGTGTTAGGCAGGCATACAGGTTTTGTAGCCCAGCAGAACGCATGCTGCACTCTCCTCCTTCCCTCTCTGTCCTAGCAAGGCAGCGCAAGCTCTGGGATTCTTTGCTAAGGCCTTATGCCTGGGTGGGAATTTATCCCAAAAGGCATGACCGGTACAGAGAAGCACCAACATCAGGACAAGACACGATTTCAGTTGGTCAAAGAAGCTTTGCTCTCTATTCCCAAGCAGATTTGGTCCTTCTTTTATTAAGCAACGAGTGAAAAAAAGAACAGAAAACAAAGCCAGACTATGCAGGGTATTTCAGAAGAAGGGAAATGGTTAAGTGTCATAGTTCTGATGTTTCAGACACAAGGGAAAAATATTTTCACAACTAGTTTACTGATCAGTACCCTGTAGATACATAATATTTGACATTTATAGCAGTTTCTATACTTTATGACCTAGAACATACTTTAGATCACTAATGAAAAATAAACCTATTCAGAGGACTGGAAAATAATGTGCATAACAACTTACTTTCAAATGCAAGGTTATGAAGGGATTTTTTTTTTAACTTTCAAAAATATCTGTAAGAAAATATTATTTTACATACCTATATTACACAGTGAAATAAACTTTGTTATGTACAAGGTTTCAGCACGAAAGAAACCAAAGTCAGACCTTTACTCATGGTCTAGATAATCTCAGTTGTCTATCAATCACAACAGAGACTCTCCTTCAATCTTTTCAGACAATTTCATTGATCATTTCAGCTTTTAGTGGTTATTAGTAGGTATAGAAAATCTGTATGTGTCCACATACTAACCCTACTATCATTAGACACAGGTTGTTATGCTCTCAAAGCAAGGCTGCACATCTGTTTGACAACCACAGTAACTTGAGTGTCACTCAATTGCATATCAGAGGAGAAAAGAAAAAACAACTTGGTGCAAACACCTGAGCTACAGCATTCTAAGGGAGCTTGCTGTTAAATTCTCCTTTGGATTTGGGTACTTCACAGCCCAAAATAAGAACATGGGCATTATTAAGGAAACCGTATACGGTGTACGTGCATATCCCTAGGTGTTATTTTTCCTCCCAAAATGAGTATGAAGTAGATTTTCACAGCTTTTTCCTAGCTTTTGTATTTTAGGCAGAAAACGTACCACCACAATCTATTTGGATCATATTAGCAAAGTTGCTTCATATAGTCTTAACTAATCAAAAGGTGGTATCTATCTATTCTTAAATGACAAACTTTGCTCCTGTCTCATGGGCAGCAAGGATGGAGTACTTTGCTATTTGTGGTTTAACTGTAAACAACTGCAGGGAAGACTGTATTAACTATGCTTCAAGTTTACATCACACTGTTAGTTTCCATTATTTACATGAACTCAGCCTTACCTTCAAGTTCACCTCATCACTATTGTGCTTTAAGGGGAAAGAATTTTGCATTAGAAACTGGCTCCACATCAGTTTGCTCATGTACTTCAGATGCCAGGACAAAGATCTGACAGTGCTGCCCATGTGGGACACCAGTTAAAGGGCTGAAAACAAGTCCAGGGAATACTCAAGGCAGGCAGCACCGCACTCCCCCTCCCCTCCTGTTTAATGAGGGACTTGTGCAACAACTGTGGAGGCATATCCTCACTGTTTCTCTAATGCTATAGCTCAGCTGCATACCACAAAAATTAGCAAAAAAACAGAAACATGAAATCCCTAATGAAGAGGAAATTGCTTTGCAGTAAGGAAGGAAAAAGGAACATCCAAAACCCCCTGCCTGTGATGCCTTTCAGCCTGCGCTCCCTCTCATCACCTCCCATCCCAGCTGTGTTTACTGTGGTGCAGAACCTGTGACGTGCTTGTGGCCAGGAGCACCTAGCCAAGAGACCACCCTCTTGAGGACAGCTTACCCAAGACATACTCTTGCACATGTGCAACCTGCTTCTACTGCCTTGATATATGCCACAGATGCAATCAGGAGCTCTGCCATTTGCTTCAGGTGAAACCAGCCAGGCTGTAACAAGCACTTGCACAGCTGGGTATCTGCCTGAAAGAGTCCCAGCACACACACCAGTGTGCAGACCCCTTAATCACAGTTGAAATGTTCCTCCTCCCCTGGGACTGGTCAGCAATAAACACCTCTTCTGCCTTCAAAGCCACACACCAATAGCCAAAGAACTCCCCCAGCCCACCTGCAAGTTCCTATCCATTAGGGAGGCACCCAGCACATCAATCCCATTCATTAAAATTAAAGTCTACTCCCTTACACCTTCCATGAGAGCAGGGGACTGGCTACCAGCCCATGAAGCCTTGCACCAGGCAAGCGAACAGCTTGTTGCAATACCAGCAGGAGCCACAACTGTAGAGAAACAGGCAAAGAGAAGGTAAAACAACATCCTCATGCTTCTCAGCTACCAAACTAATCATGTGTTCAGAGCTACACAGCCATGTCCTGGAATTTGGTGGCTCCTTCTCAGTAGTATTAAATACTCTTTAACTTATGCCGATAAGTAGATGTCAAAGGCATTTAGTATCTTGTAGGGTCAGGCCTATTGGCAGATGGTTGAGGGAAAGGCTATGCACAAAGAGGGCAGAGAGGAAGGGAAGGAGGTGGGAGTGGATAAGGGTAGAATTGCCCTGAGTTTTATCCTCTACAAACAAGTCAGTAGTTTTATCATCAAGCACTGAAGGAGTTAAGCACTAAAGCACAGACAGTTAATCAGCTTTCCCCCTTCCTTTCACATGTGATTGGAATGAAGCTGCACTGAAGCGGCCCAAAGGGCTTATAACAGCTCAATTTCTTAGCCTTCAGTTTTAATCCCCGTCACCCAGGCTAAGCAGCAAGGTGGTGCTGAGGCCACTACTCCACAGCAGTCCGAGCACCTGGATGACGATGATGGTCTTCCTCCTCCTCCTCTTCCTCCTCCTCTGCAGCCTGCAGGTGGCTGGAGAGTTCCTGGATCACAGCAGCCCTACCAATCTGGTCGTTTCTTCTCTTCTCCATGATCAGATCCTCTAGGCTCTGAAACTCCAGCGTGTGGCTGCGCTTGTCCCCCAGGCGGATCTGCAGTCGGTAGGGCTGCTTGCCTATGCGCAGCTCCCCGCCGATTTTGAACTCCCGCTTGCCATACCGGCACCAGGCAGCGAAACACTCAGAGTTCCTCCAGCTCAGCTCCCTGTCCTTGCAACCCACCTGCTCCAGGGCGTTACGCACCACCACGGCCGGGCTGAGGGGTTTGTAGCGGTACAGCTGGTTGGCGATGCGGCCCCGTCTGCCCTGGCTGGCATCGGTGAGGAAGCTGTTCACCACCTCCAGCCTGTGCAGGTGCACGACTTGAAAATCCCCGACGTAGACCACCCAGTGTGGGTACTGGGCCTGGGACACAAACTCCACCAGGTCGCCCGGTTTGCACCTATTCAGCAGGTTCTCCGGGGTGTAGGTGCTCAGATGCCCCCCACCTCCTTCATCGCCCTCCTCCGGCAGCACGTCCTCCTCGGAGAAGCTCTTCTGGTAGATACACTCGTCCCTGTAATAGACCGAGCACTCCACCTCGTGCAGCTGGGGATCGTAGGGCTGCAGGGCAGGGTGCTCACCCCCCAGGTCGTGCACCGAATCCTGCTGCTGCTCCAGCTCATCATCATCGTTCGAGAAGATGTACGAGACCCCGATCCTGGGCCCTTCATCTCTGTCCATGCCTGTCGGGTCAGCCGTGGGAACTTCCTTGTAGTTCAGATGGGTCAGCTTCTCCACCTGGTTCCCCATGCCCGCTGCAACGACAGACACACAGCAGGAC
>NW_008623728.1:0-26092 GCF_000691845.1 Merops nubicus
AGGAGGGCAGGAGTAGGAAGGGGCGGGAGGAGCCCTTTCCAGCAAATAAGTGGTCGCTCTCGCCACGGCTTGGGGACGGCGAAAACATTTTTTAAAGGGTCTCCATGCAGCGATGTCTTTATATGCTTAAATAAAGCCATTGTTTGGGAAGCGGGTTGAAGGCAGGCGGGGATTCCTTATCCCTCGTAGCCCTTCCTCCCCTCCCCGAGGAGAGGACGCTGCTTTCCAACAAACTAAGAGCATGCCTCTCCTTCATGCAGATCTCACCGTGCCGGAGCGCAGTCGAGGTGCGCAAAATGTCAGTCCCTGTTAGAGAGGAAAGAGGGGTTAAAAGAGAAGCGCGAACCGCGGTTACGAGCGCCGTGGCTGGGAGGGAGGGAAGAGCGCAGGGAGACGTGCGGCATCGCCCAGCATCGTCGCCGTGTCACCCCGACAGAAATTTGCTGCGAGGACAAATCAGGGATGACAGCTGAGAGTTTATGAACTGAAAATAACCACCCTTAGAAGAAAGAAACCAGCAGTGGGAAATCCTCCATCTGTTTTGTTTACTCTACATATGCGTAGCGTGGATGTAACAATGCTTTATTTTCATAGTGAAGACATTACACGTAAGAGTGGTTTCACTGCCTTGGTTCTTTTTATTTATTCTTCTGTCTTGTTTAAGTCACTTCTGTATTAATTTCAGTTCCACAAGCAGATCCTAATTTTTTGTTTGCTTTAAAATGCAAGCTGGTTGTTTCAGAGCAGCTGTTTTAAAAATGCAGAAGAAACTGGTGTCAATTTTTTTAAAAAAAAAAATTTTAAAAAATTTAAATGCATCTCCTCTCATCATAATATTTCTTAGGGCATAGTGAATGTTTTGTGATGCTGAGTAGAAGAGGATTTTCTAGTTTCAGGGTTTGCTTTTGCCAGATCATTAAAACTGTTGATGCAGAGAAAGGAAGGAACAGGGACAGAGAACAGGAGTATGTTAATGGTACCATTTTTTCAGTCTTTCCCCTGCTCTTTTCCTTCTTGTGTCTTGCCTAGCTGTTCTCATATCAAGTTGAGGGAGAAAAAAGTCCCAAGGGGTTTAAAGCTTTGGCGTTCCCCAGTTCAAGGTTTGAAAGGGGTTGGCTTGTCCGTTGGCACATAAAAGAAACAGACGTGACCCACATAAACCTGGCTGTCTTCTGGCCAGGTATCTTTTTCTTTCATGTCACCTCTGTGCCTAGGTTGGCAGTTTATAAACTGTGTGTTTAGGCTGCCTCCAGCCAGAAACCTCAGGAGTGCAAGGAATGTTCTGAAACACCACTGATTCCACAGCTACCTTACATTACTGTATCGCAAGGAAAAAGCTGTGGGTGAAATGCTGTTATCTTCATAATCTCTGTTCCCTGCTCTACCATCTGTCAGCAGCAGGAGTGGATGTCCGCTATGGATTTCTTGCAGATCTATAGGTGAATTCAACACAAAAATTCTGAGTCTATGTTGGAAACCATTATCCTAAAGGTAATTAGTAAGGCGTGGTATTTTTTTTCCCTAGACTTTTGCTTTCTTTCATTACCTGTGTTGTGTTGTCCGGTGACAGTGATCACAACGTATGTAATGGTAGTATTTGGTCTGAGACATCTAAGAAAAAGGGGACATGCCAGACAAGAAGTGGTGGAAATTGAAAGGTTTGAACACAAAATCCAGCCAGATCCCCTTTATAACTGCTTTTTAGCCAAGGCTTACAACTTTCACAATTCTAATACAGTGAATTTTACATTTCCATTTTGACCATTAGTTTACAGTTTATGTAAAAGCCTAAAATTGTTTGCACTTGACTACAGAGGGAAATGGCAAGAAAGAAACCATCTCTGAAGTACAACCACTCTCTTTGAAACTGAACTTTACTTCTGCAAACCTGATCTGGCCTCAGAGCATATCTCCATAACAGATAACTTCTGAAACGGCATGAAAAATTGATCTGATCTTCTCTGTACTGTGGTGTGACTTGTACTTCATTCAGCATCTTTTTACACTTACTTCAGAAGTTTGTCTGAAGCATTTATGCCCAGCAGAGTTACAGCTTTGAGAGAAAGGAGAGCTGCGTGGTCGGGTGCACCCATTTACCTATCGTACTGATCCCAGAACCGCTCTTATTACCGAGGGATTGGAGAGTCTGAATGCAGAAACCTTCATCCCTTGGCACCAGAGACTGCTGAAGGAACTAGCACCTACCATAACAATATTCAGGGCTCCCATGGGTTCAGATTGCAGAGCACAGATTTTCCTCCGTATGCCAAATATTTATGTATAGAAGTGCACTACTGATGATGGAGATGAACAGTTAAAACACTGCTGTCATCCTTACTGCTCCTGAGGCCAGAACAGAAACTGATCCAAGCATTGAAAAATACTACCAAGGTTGGGCAGAGTGACTTTAGACACTCTTAGTCCTGCTGATGAACAGGTCACACCAAGCTGATCCCACTGACTCTAATGGAGCTATTCATAAAGCATTGTTTGGTCTGAGTCTGATAGAATCAAGCCTTTACTAGGTTTTGTAATCAAGCCATTTTTATGTGGTGATGATCACTATGGTTTTTCATCTTTTTATTTTCAAATTAGTCTTTAATCTGTTAGGGCTGTAACAGTGTATGGATAACCTAGAAACCCTATTCTGGCAGTCTTAGCTTTGATCTTTATTTTAATACTTCAGTATCATCAGTATCATCTCTTTAAACTATTTACCCTCTGCAAGAACTTATTAGCATCTTTTATATCCCCCTGAAAGAAAAAATTCTAATGAAGTTTATAAATAAATTTTTCTTCTTACTGAGGGGTTGTACTGCAACCTGCCTTATCTTTTTTTTTTTTTCTATAAATTTGATTCATCCTTTTGCCTCTCTTGTTTTAGTGCTTATGCCTTCCTGTCTGTTGTTCCTTTTCTTCCCCCATTTTGTTTTAGTTGTTTTCTCATTCCTTCTCTTGTACCTTTTTATATTTTATATTGCCCTCACACTAACCCCCTTCCAATTAGTTTTCCCTCTTTTCTCATTTTTTTTCCCCCTTTAATATCTGCCTTCCAAGGTCACTTCACTCTCTTCAATTTTCTTCTACCATTGCTGTTTCCCCATGGGGAACTTTTTGATTCCAGTATTCCAGCATCACTCCAAGCACACATCCTCTCATTTGAAGGGTAAGAGAGGAGAACAAAAAAAAATAAAAAGGATGTTATCTCCACAGGTGCTTATCCCATTGCAAAAAGGAGGACAAAAAGTTCACAGCAGCAGAGAAGACAACATGGACCTGGGCTAATGGCAGCAGCTTGTGTGGCAGTGTGAGGTGAGGAGTCCTGCTGCCTCCTTATAAGTGCATTGTGCTCAATTCCCAGCACAGAATGCTCTCAGCAACCACTGTTGATAGCACAGCAGCAGCTGCTCATCTCCAAGTTTTAGGCTGGAGTGCTAACCAGTGGCTGCGTGTTTTGATACAGACACCACTCCACACACCTTGGCATTGCTCTTACGCATAACAAGCAACACACCACGCTAATCTCTCCTCTCTGCTTATTCTTCATGTTCTTTATCTGGACTCTTCTTCCCAACATTACCAGCTCCAGTTGATGCAGATGTTGCACGTTCTGTTTGAAGGATGACGTGGCAAAGAGACATGGGAAGGAGGCTTCCACTGCAGCTTAGAGGAAAAGCTGATGTGTACTGTCAGTGGAGCAGGGCAGCTTGGAAATGGTAGCTCTGTGCTACTCTTTCTCTTCTTTCCTTGGTGTTGTAGATTTGCATTAGGTACATTATGTAGGTGCAACAGTTTTGAAATCAGTTTGGTTATGGTTTTTTTTTTTGTGAGCATGCTTTCAAGTAGCTATAATTTTATTTAGGGTTTTCAAATGTTTGCGCATTGATCTGTTCATGAAAGGAATGAAGGCAGAGCTTGGCAGGAGCCCAGAAGAGTGACACAGACGCACAGCTGCTGATAAAAAGCTTATCTGTTGGCTAGCAGAAGAGTGTATCTGTAATAGAACTGCAGCAACATATTGAATTTCTCTGTTAGTGGAGTAAATCTGCCATAAAATATATCATTCACAACAGGGGACAATTCTATACAATGGAATTTTATTTGGACTGTTTGCTGAGTATATGCTTGTTATAATGGTTAAATGGCAAAAAATGATGCTTGATTCTAAATGTTGCTTGACAAATACACTTCTAAATCTATTTCATCAATATACAAATTAAGTTCAATACAGAGGAAAATGCTGCTTTAAACATATATGACAACAAATAGTGGTAGGTTGGCATGGAGCAATTTCAGTTAGAGGTCTGTTTCAACAGTTTTTAAATTTGTATTGAAAAGAGGGCACAAAGTAAGCACAAAAGGCACTAACCTACAATCAGGACTGTTGAAAAATAAGATCTCACATTCTTGTGACATTGTAAAAATACCTTGGCCTGGAAGCTGCTGGAGTTACTCCAGGAACATCTTGGCTTTTCTGCTGTGCAAGGAGCCCTCTGTTATTCCTGCAGCCAAGTGAGATCGTTTCCTTTGTTGCTACAGTTCAACCTGCAGGCACCATCCTCAGAAGGGTGCTTGCTCTTTTGAGAGTGAAACAAGAGCTCTGGACCCTGAGCAGCTGCATATAAAGGAGAGCAAGAAATTGTGCCCTGCTTTGCACCCATTTCAGAAGACCAACAATGAGACCATTGACAGCATCTTCAAAGTACAATTATTAAAGAGAGCTCATCACATTTGCCACCCCTTTTTTTAAAGTAAGTGTGAAAATTTCTCACAAACCTGATATGTTTTCAATAGTATTATGACAGAGATTGGGTTATGGCTCCTCAGTTTGTTCCCTGTGCCCACTTGAGAAGAGGGTCATAGGAAGCTGTCCTGAGCACAGGCTTGCAGTTTGTCTCAACCCTCTGCACCTGTCCTGCCCTGGTTCCTTGCTCTCCCCAGCTGTGACCCTGGGAACCCATTCGTGCCTGTAAGGAAAAGAAGTTTAGCTGGCTTTTCAAGAAACTAGCCAGGGATTATATAAAATACTTGTCCCAGTATTCTCTTTTGGTATGAAGACTGGAGGTAGGAAAAAGTAATGGCATCCTAAGCATGGGGGGGGAGAAGAGAAAAGGAAAAACACTCCCCTAAAAAACAAAGGAAGAGCAAGTAGTCTCAACATTGAAGTTCCAGTGTCTCGTAAGAGCACAGAATGAGCTGAAGGAAAATAGATACCTGGAAAAGAAGCTAGACTGAGTTAGATACTTGCATGTGCTATTGTAAAGTGGAGGTAAATTGCCACCATGTGGCAATCTCTCTACATGTAACAAAAATCTTACATAAAATGGGTAGTGAATTTTTGTGCCTGAAAGGGCAGTCAGTGTTCTGTGAAGTGGGCTAGGGAGCTGATCCATTTCTGACTCACCAAGAAGGGTCTTTTATCAAGAAAGCAGGCCCAAGCTGCTTTTTTACAGCTTTACTATATGTTAGAAAATATAAAAAGTGCCACCATTTTTCAGCAAAAGATGAGTAAATTTCACTGAGCCATGAAGGATCTATAAATACCCTAAGAGATGGGCTTTGGTTTTCTGTTCTGCAAGTAGCTCAAGAACAGAATCTCCCACAAGGTCTCCAGAAACTATGCCCTGAACATGTATTTGAAAGACCAGGAGACCTGTGAAACTTGCCTTGGCTGTAGCTACTCGGACAAAATTTTCATGGAATTCTAGTGCGTTTGACCAAAGCCTTCTGTATTTATTGCAATGTTGCCCAGTAGCATCAAAAATCAAGATACTTGGAAGCTGTATGGAGAAAGAAGGTGTAGGAGCCAAGAGAACAGGATCACGGGGGAGAAATGTAGGAGATAATTGTGAGGCCAGACTGACAGGCTGCAGAAACAGGGGCTGCCTTGGGCTTCCCCTCCTCTTTCTAGCTTGGTTTCTTTTAAGTAAACAAGAACTCTTACATTGTTACATACCAGAGAAACAAGACAGGAGAAGCCTCTTACAAGCATGGGAACTCATGTCCTGCCAGTTGAAGAGACAAGCACTGTACTCTGGCATAAATCTGTGCCACTGCTGCAGAGGGGGGTCCTTTCTGCCACCACTTCTAGCTGCCCGTTCCGATTTCCTCTCCTCCACTCACAGCAGCTTTCACATAGCCACAAGAATTTACCTACTCTAGGACAATTAGTTTTCAGCATCCTGATACAGAAATGTCCATGCCTGCACAAGGACAGGAGTTGTGGAGAGGAGTGGCCCCTTGCAGCACCACTAAGAATTTGTCCCAGATCCAAGGAACAAAGTCCATGGCCTGAAATATCAGCATCAGTCAGGTGAGGCGGCAAGTCCACAAGATGCCAAGCTTTATATACCTTTTTTCATCAATGCAACACCTCACCTATCTGAGATTTATGCACCTCTCTCTTCAGCAGCTCATTGAGCTGCCCCATAGGAGGGAGAAAATAGATGTCAACCAAATCAATTGCACTCGCACCAGCAATGTATTTTATTGCTTTGTTGAGCATTACATTTTCTGATTTGAAAAACAACTTGTTTCTGTCCTTGTCCTCTCCTTCCCTTTGTGACATTGCCATCTATGGTAGTGTCCTAATATTCTTAAGTACTGACATTCTGCCTCCTTATGTTGCTTTGCTCGCTAGACTTCACTCTCCACTTGTTTCAGAGAATCTCCGTTGCTTCTTCATACTTCCCTCCTGACATCCATCACCGCCTTTCTGCACTTCACCCAGACAGACACCTTCCAACAGTCCACTTGTTCCCCACCTCACAGTGAGCCCAACCCCAGGTCTCTCTTTGTCTCCCCCATGGACAAGAGGGAGACAATCCACAGAATTCGATTCCTACACAGAGGTGGGGTTTATCCCGTCAGTCCTCTGTACTGGCTATGGCAAGAAATCCTCTTTCAAGAGAAGGAGGATTTGCCTTCCTGTCCCTCAGGCACTGAAGTATCACTCTTTTCCTGCCTTCATTGCAGGTGAAAGACCAGCCAGCTGATGGGGTACAATGCTGACCATGAGGTTTTCTTTTTCACATCACTGTGGTGCAAGAGGCAGAGGATCCTCTGTGGGGAGAACTCATGCATGAGATGTTATTTGTCAGTGTGCATTGCCGAATGTCAGTCCCTGAACAGAAGCACAGCAGAGAGGTTTGCATGAGCAAAGCAGCATCACCAGACTCCCGTGCACCTTCAGCAATCTAAGTCATTGAGGGACATGGGAAGCTGTCACCATTTAGCCTACTGGGAAGTACAACTAGAAGAAATGCAAGGCCCTTTCTGGTCCAGAGTCAGAAGGTATAAACTGCTATGAATCCTACAGAAACACCAGGCTGCCTGGTCTATCCAATTCAGATCCTTAATTAGATCAGTTTTGCAGCATTGTAACCACCGATTTCAATAGCTTGAGCTGCTTTTCACCACAGCATGTATATAGCATGAAGTATGCATAGAATCAAGTATATATATTGGCTAGTTTCTCTTTATATTTCTGCTATCATCCTGTAGGAGTGGTTAATCCACTTTCAGGCCTCCTATTAATTCCTCAAGCTTCGTAATTTCCCAGCACACACCACATGGGAAACCAGAATTCCATAAATCACACTTCTCAAAAAGACTCTAACCATTACCAATCTGATTTTAGTTCTCATACTTGCTTTGATACTCACAAAGATAAATGAAATGGCAATATTTGTGAAATACCCAATCTTATGCATGCATATTTAAAGCTGAATCTGTCAGCACATTACCCCAGCTGCAGAGAGATTAGTCAGAATCTCCCTCCTCAACTTTTCCCCTCTAAGTCTCTTCCTGGGCTCTTGCCTCTGAGTTGATTCTAATTTTATGTTTCTGTCAATAGCAGAAGTAAAACAGCTGAAGGGGACAGATAAGGGACTTAGCCCACTACAACCACCATCCAACTCCAAATTGGATTGACTGGCTGAGTGCCCCCAAATCCTCCATGGATATGCAATTTAATAGAAAGAAAAAACTCCACACACAAAGAAAAATACGCAGAAAGTAATAAGGCCACTTTATGAAATGTAAGTTTCAGCAATGTGTATATTATTATAGTCTTAATTAAAATGTAACATACATGCTCTTATGTTACCTGAGGAAAAAAGAACCCCAGCTGTTTATTTAATTTGTCCTTTTACTAATTATTTAGTTTTTAGCAAGCCATTACCTAAAGAACACAAAAAAGGTCCTATCTTACCAGCCAATGAACCTGATCCACCTTGTCTTTGACTGTGGCCAGTGACAGATGCTGAGGGAAGATTACAAACCAGAAGTGCAACAAAACAAATGGGAAAGAAATGCTAACGAGAGTTTGAGGAAGAGGAGAGATAGGCTAAGGCAGGTGGAAGAACTAAAATAATTCCCTTGGTTTTGTCGACAGCCGAGTATGCACCACAGCAGTGCACAAGAGGCTTTGTTCCCATGGATGAGTGCACATGGATTTCCAGAGAGACACCTCCAAGCAGCAGCATTCCTCACGGGGAGCAGTGCTGCTGGATGTGCACGAGTGCTCCCTTACCTGACTGCAGCCACCGAGATCAGCTCTCCTGCCTGCAGAGGCAGAGCAGCAGAGATTTGGGTGTTCATTTTTAATTTTTAATTTCTTTTTAATTTCAGATTTTGCTCCTAAGCTTCAACCAGTTTTAGCTGCAAGCAGAAACAGCGATCCTTCAAAGTATGTGTGGGCATCTTCTGTAATTGTTCAGTTAATGGGAATATGAAGACTGTGACAGTCCTACCAGACTCCTTTGTCCCAAACCGGGCAGATCTCTGCCCTAGCAGTATGCTGTGATGTCCTGTCTCTCCCTAACTAGTCTTCTTTTAAACTCCATTTGGCTTCACAACTTGACTTCCATTGATCTCATAATAGCATGGTGACCCCCTGAGCTTTCCAGGAGCTCTGTCGGCAAACTAACCTTTCCAGACTGCTAAACTTCCATTTGTTCCTCATTTCCCTCCTGCTGTGCCATCAGTGTCATCAGTTCCTTTCTGTATCTTGAGATTTCAATTTTCTTTCATTATTTTTCTGCTAGGAAAACTCAGTTTAGCCTATTCACTGCTGAACCACCACAACAGTTGCCGAGTAACAAAAACTCAGTGGAACATTACAACATTTGCAGCTGCTCATTCATCAGCACCACTAACGTGTTGCATGAGGAGAGCACAGTGATTTCTATTTGCTCTTAATAGTTGGAATGTCTTCAATTTTAACACTGCTGTTTTGTTTGGGTTTTTTGTTGTTTTTTTTTGTTTGGTTGGGTTTTTGATTGGGTAAAACTGAGAGTTTGCTTGTGATCTGTGCACAGCAGAGACCCCTAGAGAAGAGGTGGAGGGGGGATTCATTTCACCCCAAGAGTGTGGCTCATCCTACTGTAGGACAGGAGCCTCTGACCATGAGGACCAGACACCTGCCTGTGCCACTGCAAACAGCTGGCAAGGTTAAACCTGACGCCCTTCAGGTGGGTCAAGCTGGATGAGAGAAGTGCTAAAGTGACAGCAGCATCCTCAGCTAGGGGCTGGAGAGGCACTGCAGACACAAACATGGGAGGAGACAGGGGCTTCATTCTTTTGGCAAAATGCCAGTTTGTACAACTGATCTTCACTTTACTCACTGTCCTGTCTGCTTCTGGGCATCAGGTTATTTCTGGCCTTGCTGACAGCTGTTTCTGTTCATACAATGACTGTGGGTAGCAATGCTAGCTCTGACATTCAGACTTCAATTGACCTTCATCCCTCAAGGAGACAGAGCAGGACAAAGAAAGCCTCTACTATAAATACACTGAAATAGGCCACGTACCCTTTTCTGGAAAGCACTTCATCTCTCCTGTAATCAGCTTGCCCGGGGGTTCAATGAGACTGTAGGTTCTCCATGGTGCCTGTCCCAGGCATGCAGCCAAAAGCAGCCATGTGGCTGTGCAGCCTTCCTCCAGCCCATGGAGCTGGTCCAGCCCCAGCACCATTGAGGACACCAGACTCCTCCATTAGCTCTTGCATACAAAAGGACATTCCCCTCGTTTCCTTGTCTTTTCAGAAATCATTACTAATCCCAGATGGCTTACTTTGTGCCTTGTTGGGTAGGACAATAGGTTCAACCATTTCTTCAGTGGAAGCCATAATTATATTTCAATCTAAGGTGCAACAGCCACCAATAAACATCTGCTTGGGCAAGAGATATTCTAAGCTAAAACTTGGGTGATATCAGAGGTTGGGCCCACACGTAGTGGCATCATCAGCAAAGTCATTATTTGAGACAGTAGAAGTCTCAAAATAGTAGAAGTTTTTTTTTAATGCATGTAAACCTGTTCTATGTGAGTATATGTATATAAGATATACCTGTTGATCAGCTCTGAGCAATTTCAGCCTGCTTTTCTGTAGCTTTACTGCAACCCAGAGAAGGTGGATGGGAATCAGGGGTGAATGAGGTCTGCACAAATTCTGGAAGAGTGTGCTGAGGTGGCCCCAGTGAAACCAGAACAACACTTGCCCTCCACTTACTTCTTCTTTAATTCTTAAAATTTAAAACACTTTTATTGAACTATTTGTCAGTCCACTTCTAATAATTACAGTGATCATCATAGGAACAGTGTAAGTGTTAAAGTAGTTTTGTGATGTTCCAAGATGCCCAGCTGAACAGTATTATATCTATAAGAAATTCAAACTATTTTTCCTGTGCATTTTTAGATTTTACATCTCTACTTAAAAGGTAAAGATAGTCTGCCTTGAATCTGGAATATAAAAAAGTAGTTGCCTTAACATTGCAGCAATACAAATACAGCATGAAAACTATACGCATACACACATACACACACACTCAGCCTGCACACATGTTAAGAAATGTGTATTTTACATGTAGCCAGTAACTGCTGTTCAGAGGTTCTTTCCAGATGCTCAGGGATGAGTTAGAACATGACTGTGATTGCAGGGTAATGCATTCCCCTATCAAAAACTAGCCAAAGTTGCTCCTCAGACAGCAAGAGAGAGAACCAGGTGTGATTAAAACAAGCAAGCGTCCTGGGGATCTGTTTGAAGGGAACTGCAGACCAAATCAAAGCACAGGGAATGCAAGCAGCAAAAGCCAGTAGGAAGAAGTCTTGTCTTTCATTAGACCATCACACAGTACTGGAGAAAATGGGCAACTTTTGATACAAAGGCCTTCCTTCAGGTCTATCACTTGATCTAATGGAAAGCGTTGAATCTCCCCAGCTTTATTGCTTCTCCTATGTTCACAGACCACTGCTGAGCAAATAGCCCTGCTGCTACAGCAGAGGTAAGTCTTGCTGGCAGGCATGATTGATGTCACACTGTCTAACAGTTGAGGGGAATAACCTCAGATCTTACTTATTCCAGTACAGAAATGGAGCTCCCAAGGAGAATTTGAATTATTGAAAGAACTCTGTCAGAGGAAGAAAAAACAAGCAGTTGAAAGACATGTTTGTCAGAGCCCAACATTTCTATTACAACAATGGCAAAAAACTGTTTTCCAGCACAGTGAAGGTTACTGTAGAACAAAGCTGTCTGAAGTCTCTGTCTCTCACAGTCACTCTCTGGTATTGTGCAATTTTATTTCAGTGACTTCACTGTTTCTTCATCTTTAGCTATGCACCCATCTGCTGGTTGCCAGCCAAATTGGGACAAAAAAAAGCTCTTCTGCCACTTTTTCCCAAGAGCTGTAAGACTAACAAGAAGCACATCTGAGAGCAAGCAGAGAGCTGAGAAGAGCCCTTTCCAGCTCACATTTGCAAGGCATTCACCACTTCTCAGCTTTTCCTTATCTCTCACCAGCAGCTCCCTCCACCTTGAAGACTTGTGGCCTCTGCAGGGAAGGAGGCTGGGATGACAATAAAAACCTGAGCCATATGTGCCTTCTGCTGACCACTTGCTTGGTATAGAATGATATTTTCAACAGGCAGACCAGCAACCAAACTTCTCCCTCCACTCCCACATCACACCCCTTAGATCCAAAGCACCAGACACCTAGAGGGAGGAAAAAGTCAATGCACTCACCCACCACAGGGGACATGAAGAAGGGCGCCAGCCAGCCAAGGAGCCAAGCCATGGGAGATGGCAGCAGCCAGGCCATGAGCCCAGTTGTATAGCAGGGACTCAGAGACAGCTTCATGTTTTGGCCCTGTCATCATGGGAGCTCCACTTGCCATGGAGAGTCAGGGAGCCCTTCTGGTAGCCAGAATCCACACACTACATAAGCAAACCACCCAACCTCTCTTATAGAGGTGGATTCTTGCCCCACCTCCAAGTTAATGTGGAAGTGAGGGCACCTGGTGGTTCAGTTCCCACCCAAAGCTGGCCAGAGCCTGAGTGAAAAGCAATCAGGAGGGTGTTTCTTGCCTGGTTGGGGACATCACCCACATGCCAACCCTCATTCAGGACTGGGGGTTTAACCCCAGCACTTCAGTGTGGCACTGTAGAGACACAACAGTGGGACAGGGAGGGAGATAGGAAAGGTGATTAACTGGGATTAGAATTTCTGCAAAGGCAGGATTTGACAAAGAGATGGGCAACAACTTGGAGAAAGGTGACCCTTGAGTTTGTGTTTGGGCTGTGTAAGGATATAAAATGGTCTTTGGGATTGGAATTGATTTGTTCTGAACATCAGTTGAGTACCTTGGAGAGGTATGAGATGGCACTGAGCTGGGGGGAGGCAAGTACAAGTCATTGGATAGGAGTGTGGCTCTTTTGTGAGTAGCTTTTTTGAAACTGCCTCCCCTTTACCGAGGTGTGTGTGAGGTTCCCCCAGGGGAAGGAGCAGGACAAGGCTGAAAGGGGCAAAATGTTAATCCAAGGCTTTATTTTTTGTGATGCCAAAGTGAATCCATGAGTGAAGCATTTTGACTGAAGGTAATGCTGTCATGCTTTAGCTGTAGATCTGCCTGTTTGCTTCCAAACTGCTTGTGATCAGAGGAACTTTCACCAGCCTGCTCTGCTGCCAAACAGCAGGCAAGCAGGGGTGACGCAGAGTGGCTAACTAATTTCCAAATGTCAGGGCTTGCCTTTAATGCTCTCTCTCTCCCTCCCTGGTTTTACAGGGGCAGGCTCCCTGTTTGTCATGGCAGTGCCTTCAGCGAGAGGACTGTCACTGCTCTGGGGCTGCTGGCTACCAGTGCTGCACGCTGCTCCTGAAGGCTGTCACACGGTAATCCCTGAGGAACGCAGCTTCATCTGTTTCTTTAGGGGCTTTTTTTTCTCAGTCTGTGTAATATTGTGTGAGAAGCGGCTGCAAAGTCCTGCGCAAATGTCACTTGCACTTCCCTTGTCAATGAAAAGCTGAGCTCTTTTTACAGATCCCAGCTTTGTACCAGCATGTACCTGTTTATTCGTCTTCCAGTCAGATACGGTACATTGTGTACAAGACTCTCCAGAGACCGTGCGTATAGTTTAGAAGTAAGATAGTACCAAATGTATTCCTTCTCAAGAGACGGAAGAAGAGACAGTATTTCTTGAAACAAACACATCCCCATCTATCCAATCATTCTATATTCCTGCAGACAAAGACCTGGGGAAAGAGATGAAATTGTAAACTTCCCCTGAAAGCCATTCACAGTCCTTGCCTGACTAGGACAAGGCACAGCAGAGATCTTCCCTGGGAATGTTGCACGGCCACAGCACATTAGACCTGGGCACACGGTTTGTAAACCTCCAACAGCTCTTCATGAAACAGTTCTCTCTGTAGCAGTCAAAAATCAAATGCTGATGTATACTCAGAATTAAACAAGAAATCCTTCCAACTGTTGAGAATCAGGGTGTTAAAAATGTCCATAAGTTAGTGCCCATCAGATTTCACACACTGCAAACCATCAGAAGGCTCTCAAGGGTGATGCAAAATGACGTAATCCCATCCATAAATCACATATATATGGGTAAACACAGAAAAGCTACATGTAAGAGTGGAGAGATTAGGATGGACCAGTAAGAGCTCTTTATTACATACATCAACAGAAATTTGAGAAGAAATGGAAGAAGCAGATCTCCCTCTCCTCTGCAGGCATTTTGTCATAGCCATTCTTGGATTCCTCCTTTTCCCTTTCTTTTGGCTTCAACTTTCTGTTCCGTGATTTTAATAACTGTTTTAAGGGTGCTATTTTTCTCAGCACTGTTTCCAGCAAAATTTTCTTTCCCTTTGACAGATATTTATTTTTATTTCTTTTTTTTTTATTGTCTCACTAGTTACACACCTCCCCTACTGCTGGGGTGATAGCCCCAAGCGTGCACTTCCAATTTTCTTGTTCTTCCCCATTGTCTTTGCTCTAGCCAAAACCCCAGTGATCTCTGAACACAAGTCCTTATTCCCTGCAGAGGTCATAACTTCACAAGAGGCTCTTCTTCTCTCTTTACCTTTTTCTTATTTCACTGCTTCTCTTACAATGTCATTATCTCTCTTTTCCACCACCAACACAACCACCTCAAAGGTACCCCAATGTTTCTTGTCTTCCAACCTCTCTTGAGACTCTCCTCACTGAATTTCCCATAAGGATCCCTGAAAAGATCACAAGACTCATAGAAACCCTTGTTGAAATGATGAAATATCCATTGGCTCTATCTGCACTGGTAGTGACAGCCCTTTGGAGCCTCCCGTGTCAATCAGGAACTCTGCTGTTCACATGGTATCCTGAAAAGACGATAAACTAAGAACAACTCCTGCAGAGAAAATAAAAGCTGGAAGGACTCCCCTGGTGCTTCACTTTACACTGAAGCTTCAAAAAGGTTGAGAAAAATATATTCAACCTTTACAAGACAAGGAAGAACAGCAAAATGTTGCAGAATGACTCATTCAGAGGAGTTTCAGAAATGTGAAGGAAATACACAGCATTGGGTTAAGATACAAGGGTGATACAGAGCACAGGGGTATAAAACTCAGGAAATTTCACAGGAAAAAAAGGAGATTGGGAGGAACTGGAGCCTGGAAATTCAAAGTTAAGTTAACTCAAATGTTGTGTATATAAGCAATCCAGAACAAGTTAGCTTAGAAAGGCTTAAATCTGTTTCAGCATCTTGCTGCCCCATGCTCTCCAATAATCAAGGTTTGTCCCTAGACTATGAAGTATCTGACATGGCAAATCCTCTGTAGCTTTATCAGTTCCTTGGCCCATATTGCTGTCATCCTAAACTAGGTCTAGCACAATTGAACTTGCAGAGGACACGCATAAGGGAATATCCTTGCACACAGGGCTGTAGTCTTTTTGAAAATCATAAAAGCTTAAAGTAGTTAGCAATTTCCCAACCACTGACATCAATAAATTATATGAGGAAAGTGGGTTGGAAATTAACTGAATCTTTGAATGAAGTACAGGATGAAAAAGAGGGCAAGCACTGCAGTTGTCTTTCCAGAGCAAGGACAGGAGAAAAATCTGTGATCTTCTCATAGCCCTTTGGGCATGTTCTTAGGTACAGCCATGGCTTGATCTGGGGTGCTCAACAGTCTTGAGCTCTTCCTCCTTTTAGCACAAGGTGTCCTGAACAAGCAGCACCTCCAACCAGATCACGGATGTGTCCCTCTTTCACTGACTAGCTGACCTGCAACTTTAAAACCCCTTGCACCACCACTGACATTCACATATATAATTCATTTTGAATTAACAATTCTGCACGTGAAGCTTTTGCTCAGAAACAATGGAGTCTGTTTGAGCTGTCATAAAATGTAGTGTGTTTTCTCTAAAGGTTCATTACAGCAGTCAGCTTTAACTTGACGTTTTCACTGTTTTTATGTAACTATTTTCTTCTACAACAGAGAACAGATGATGCCAGCTAAACACGAATTTATGCCAGTATCACTTCAATGACTTCAGTGGAGTCAAATTAAGTCATGTGTTTAGCCTCACCTGGTGGTGTTCCCTTCCTTCTGTTTTTGATAAATTAACCAGTTGTGATCATGGTTTTTTAATAAATTGACAAGGCCTAACTTCTTTTACAACTGTGGGCTCCCTACCTGATGAGCATAAAACAAGACTTACTAATACCACTATTTGTAGTCATCTTTTAACCTACATTGTTTTTATATATATTTCACTTGAGTGTCTAATTTTTTATTTATGGTTTTGTTGTTTGTTTGTTTGTTTTTCTAAATACCATTAGAAATTAAACAAAGTCTCATGACTGAGGAAAACTTACCATACAAGTAAGGTTTAAAAAAATGTAGTTGAACAGTTCTGTAAACTGGGAGGAGAGGAAGAGCCAGAGGGGAATAATCCTTTGTTCAGGCTAGGCTGCCTCTGTCATCTGAAAGGACAAAATTAAGACAGTAGGGCATTGCCAGGCTGCACTTCCACTGCCATTTGAAAAGTGCCCAAGGGGATTTGTGCTTTGCTAGCTGAAGCTATTTTCCTTCCCATCTGTTCAAGTTGATTTAGAGAAGTGCATTATGCAACCTAACTGCTCTGCTGTAGTCCTGCTATGCTGAGGTTCAAATGAATGTGGCAGTGCACTTAACGCTTCTAGAAGTTTTGAGTAAAAGGAGTGATTATATCAAACCAGGCTTTTCAGTCTGCAATGGTAAAGATATGGCTATATGGCTTTAAAAATAAAATTAAAAATAAAATGACAGCAAATTTGTTAGTCAGCTCTACTCTGAAGCACTCAACATTCAGATACCCCAGACATCCAGTCACTTTTTAAGGGCAGGCTGCTGCCTCCACTGAAAACTGACATAGGCTCCTCTCTGAGGTGGAGTACCACTCACTCAATGAGCAGGACATGCACAGGCCTTCGGTATGGAGCTTATTTCAGTCCTAGGACCTAACCCAGTTCGCAGTACAAGTGAAGTCAGAGGACAGACTGTCACTGACCTCTGTGAGATTTGGATAAGGTTTCATGGGGCTTGTTTTAGGAATGCCAGAGGTCTCCAGAACATATGAGGAAGCATCTTCCTATGAAAATCTTGAAAACTATCTTAAATTGCATGCTTCTTGCAGTTTTAACTAGCTAGGGTTTTGCTGATATTCCATTAAATGAATGAGAATTAAAAGTAATTAATTTTCAGAATCAAGTCTGGAACAGAGACAGCAAAGTATTTAAGTTCTGAAAAGATTAAGAAATCATTATATTTCTAAGTTATTACTTGTTTATCTTCTGATCTGTGACAGTTCACCAAAGTGACATAAAATTATCACCTTACCTCTCTGCCTCAAAGCAATATCAGAGCACAGAATGACTTCACAAAAATAAAGTTGGTAAATATAAATGGCTTCATCAAAAGAGCAAGTGCCACAGGATGCAAGTAACCTGTTTTCAGAGCACTGACAGAATTATGTTGACTCCATTCTTAAAATTTTCATAATCATTGAAACATAAAAGAGCTAGTTCTTGTTATTTTTTTGCTTACAGTTGAAAATTGACAAGAATTGTGAGGTATCTTAAAGTTATTTGAGGTCACTGCCATTCAAAAAAGTTCTGAAAGCTCATAATTAATTAAAAAGCAGTTGCACTCTGAAAAGTGACCATGTAAAAATGGTAAGTTGAACTCAAAGCACGTATACTGTGCACTCTAAATCTTATTTCTCACACTGTAGGGGGTTCTGTCTTTCTATCAATTACTTTTTGTTTACTCTGTAACGGTTTCTAAAAAGGAAGCTGAGAGAGTGAGGAGAGTGAGCAAGGATGAATTCCTTTTGCCTGACAGACCTGTAAACTCAAGCACTGCAAAAGACCTCAAACTCTTCTGTCTCATTAGCACTCTTCAGGGATGCAAGTGGAAATAAATTATTGATAGGCCTTGAAACTGACTTTTAGGATGTATTTTTTACATTTTACCTACATCTATACCATTTATACATCAGTACAAAGTTGCTAGTTACTGATGCACTAAGCATACACAAAGAAACAGGAATCTCTGAAACAGTAAGCTTGTCCAACATCACATTATCAAAAATTCATTCTCATGGTGAGTGTTGGACTTGTTGGCAATTGTATTTCTGATGGCTCCCATGCAGGCAGTCTTCTGTGGGCTTCTGTCTTCCTTGGTCAATTCAGCAAAGAAAGATGAGGAACCCTTTAGTTTGCGTTTGCCCAGGCAGAATGACTCTTATTTTTCCAGACTTCTCAAAACCACTTCAGAAATCCCTGGTCTTTCCTGCTAACTCATTTGTATACCTGTTTGTTCCTCTCAGTGACTGAGTAGAGCTGCAGTGATTGGCTTGATCTGATCTCATTTCCAGCACAAATATTTGGGTTTTGCAGTTTCCCCTCTGTGCGGATATTTGTTGTTGTATTTCCCCCTGCAGGGGTTTTTGACTTTTGTTTTGTTTTACTTTAGGTTTTTGTTTCCTTTTGCAACCTTAAGGGTACTGCAGGTTGCTTTTTGGTTTAGGCTCTGTCTGTGCCATGCACCAGACGGCACCAAGTTGTAAAATGGCAAAAAAACGACTGGATCATTATACAGCCCCAGATGGCACCAAGTTACAAAATGAAGAAGAAATGACTGGTTTGAACATGCCACATGTGTGGCATCCCCCAGCTATGATTTATTGCCTGGGACAATTACGTCTGTCTGCGATAAACTGAGAAGAGCAACTGTGTTGTGAAGCACACAAGCTCAGCACGTGATGAGAGGGAGCATCCTCCCTCCTGACACGTCCAACTACTGTTCTTGGGTAGGAGTCAGAAAAGCAACCATGCAGTTTGCAGGGCCTGAGAGAAGTATCTCTAATAGAAAAGGAGGGAAAAGAAGAGGGGTGGATTGTCTTTGAGCTATTTGAAACATGAACTGCTTTGATAGATTTCTCTGACAGATACACATCAGGTAAAAATCTGATATCATAAGTACTTATACTAAGAAGTTATTTTCAAGTGTTACGTTTGCTGCATGGAATGTATTTTGATTTTAAATATTGATAGTATTTTAAAGTTACCCCTTTGCCTATATTATTATAAAAGTTGATTGCCCATATTAAATAAGGCTCAGTCTTGTTGCTGTTTGGGTGCCACATACTAAAATGCTGCAAGAAGCAATGATCATAGTTCAGCCAATAGAACATCTGTTTCTGAGTCAGTAATTACTGAGTGCCCCTGCATTGAATTTAGGGGTCACTGGGCTGCTGAATGTGCTGTTCCTGTGTGAAATATGAAACAAAAATTCTAATCATTTGTTGGCCATTAAATAACTGATGACAGCTTTCATCAGAGGCTCACAATAGCTTTGCTCCTCTAACTGTTCCAGGTAATTACATTCTCTCTATCTAAATGAACTTTCAATTACAGAGAGTACTTTTCTCCTCTAAACTGTTTAGAAATAATGTTATGCACTGTTAAATTATTACCCTTGTCTTACCTCGGAGGCTGCTCAATTTCAGCACAAGACAAAGAGATCCAGGTCCACACAAGGATGCTCCACACAAGCTTTGGCCCAGCCTCGACCCGGCTTCTGGATGCTGTGCTCTCCGGCATCGCTGTAACCTCACTCATCCTGTGCAACCCCAGCTGCTGGAAGAAACAGGCCCTGCTGAAATCTGCTCATCACACTCCTCTTCCGAGGGCTCGCACAGGAGCACAAGCTGTTTGCACCACCAGGTAGCACTCCAGCACAGGCGGAGGGAGGGCAGTGTGGGGTAATGCCATTTGGCCCAGCTGAACTGGAGGTATGAATTGGGTTGTTTTTTTTTTTTTATGGCCTCAGTTTGGCATTTGATTATTCAGCAGGTCAGGCACATACCAGTCTACTTGCATTGTGGGAGAGGAAGGTCATTTTTCGAGAAGACAGGTACATCTGAACATAAAATTATGCTCCCCTCCCTAGCAAACATTATAGCCATTTACAGCTGAAGAGAAGTGTTTTAGCTCCTGAGCAGGGTAATCTGTATCTATCTTACAGAGATATGTTATCTAACAGATTTTTTTATTCAGCCTGGGAAAAAAATCTCATACGTACATTTAGTATGGAAGAATGCAGAAGAAAGCAGCAAGAAATAAGATCATTTTATTAACATTAGCTGAACATAATACCATATAGAAACTTCCATGTTTGCTTACAACTGGCTATTTTGCAGAGACATAAATAAACCTTTTTAAAAAATGATTGACTGCTACTCCCCACTCAAAAACGCTCCAGGGCAGCTATCAAACTGTTGGAGAATCTGCAATATTCTGCACTCTGCAAGCACAAATCCTTCTTACTTCTTCTGCACACCCGCAGCCATCCCTGTTGAGCAGCGCTTTCCTTCTGCCGTGCAGGTTAGCCTGCGGATTTAGGACTCCTGTCATTTTTACCTCAAATGACCTCAGCCCAGCTTAGACAGCATCCTCCAGATTTGACCCCGATGCAGATCTCACTAAAGGAAAGGGTCTGCTCAGTGTCACTAGGATAATAAGACAAATACCCGTAAAGCCTGTAGCTCTGATCCCCTGGCTATCTGCTTTCAGTAATCAGATTCTGGAAAGCTGTTACTGTAAGTCAAGTTGGTACCATTCCGGGTAAGAAGTGAGGTGTTGGGGGGCTAACGAACTGAGCTAATGGCAGAGCAGCAGTAATAAATGCCCCCTCAAGCTGTCTTTTTGAAGAGGCAAAATGCTTATCAGAACTATATTGAACTCATAGGAAAGGCGGGAAAAAATACCAAAAGGCACTTTGGAGCCTTTCTTTTCTTTTGTATTTTTGACACAGTGAAAGGAGATGAAAGGAAGAAGTTTAGAGCCATTGAGAGCTGTGGGCATGAGGCTAGTATATTACTTAATTATCCCACAAAACTTTGCTGGATTCTTTCACAGCTATGGATTTTCACATAATACTGAAATTACTAATCCACATATTCTACCATTGTTTCGCATTTCACTTTGGGGGATTTGCTTTTATCAGCTGGTACAAAATACTAAGATGGCTTGCTTTCTTAATGACAACAGAAATCCTGAAGACAAGGACACTTTGCAGGAATATGAACTTGGTGTGTTCTAAACGACAACTCTTTTTTCTGCTAGAGTTCACATAATGGGGAAGAATCTATGAGGTTGGAGAAGTAGGAATAAAAGACTGATATTGTTACATCTAATTTAATAAAGCGAGGGGATAGAGTGAGGAGATTTTAAAACCAGTGTTGCAGAGCCCTGAGTGATGTACTGTAGAGAAGATTTATAGTTTGATCTAAGGTTAAACAGAGACATGAACAAGCCAGATTTTGACATCATCAGGAAATGGTTGGTTACCTTAACAGTAATTCTCATCAACTTTACTGTCAGATTGAGTCCTTAGTTCTCCTGTGATCCTTCCTATAATTCTGAACCAGATTTTTTGATATTAAAGTACAGATTTTCTTTTTTTTCCACTTCACAAGACAAACCAGCAGCACTTGGTAACTGACTGTAGTGTGTTTAAAAAAAATAAACAATGAAAAAGAGGAATTAAACCCATCATCATTGCAGAAATGTAACTGCCTATTCTCCACATGCACAATGCTCTTTGGTTACCATACTGCTTCTCACTGCTTTATGCTGGGCATAAATCCATTCAAAAATCCATACCACCTTCAGAGAAAAGGAGAGAGGAAACAGACCTCTGCTTTGAGTAGCTGCTACTTGCAAACAAAAAGGTGAAAAAAATAGCCCTACATGTACATTATTGTTGGCTGGAAGATGCCTTCAGAGGTGAAATTTACTCACCCACATTTAGGTATCTCTACAGACCAGACCATCCATGTAACCTGAACCAGTTCATCTATTGTCCTTCCTCTTACCAGTTCTGATCACCTTTCCATCATATCTACCTCCGTGCCCTAGACACATTCTTTCTCTTCTGTCATCAAAATTTTGCTTTTTTTTAACTTCTCCATGAAAAAGAAAAAATTAGCAGTGTGACTCCACTGCAAAGGTCTAAAGGGCAACACTAGGTGTTGAAAAAAAAAGCTGAGGAAAGCAGCAGCACAGCAGCTGGAGCAAAATCCAGCTTTTTGCTTTATCCCAAAGCAAAAGGCAGGGGTAGGAACTAAGGTATCAGAGACCACAGCTAAAGGACATTGCTTCGGAACAGGGTCCATGCAAGGACAAGGACAGGAACTGATGAAAAACCAGCCACAAAGGCAAGAGGAACAGGCTGGGAGAGCAAGTGGCACACGCAAGGGTTTGTAACCACAAGAATACATTTTCATCAAGAACTTTAAACTGAACCCTGGGTCCTCAAATCACCATAATTCTGTTTTTCTAACAGTTAGTTCTGAAATCCACAAAGGCTGAGGTATCCTTCTTGGATATCTATGTATGGATATGTAGCAGATGTAAAAAACAGGTCAGTATTGCTCCTGTTTACTCAGGTAGCTTAGGCAGGAGGATCTCTGCTCTGGATCTAAGGATACCACTTTGCCAAGGACCTAGCTGGAAGCCACTGTGGTATTCTGAGTGCGCTAGAAAACACTTGGGTTTTCAATTTTTATGCATAGATATAGAAATACACATTGAAAAATTGCTTCAAAATTAGGACTCAACCATTTATATTTCAGATTATCGACTGATGCTTAGGAATTGAGTTATCTTTAGCTGAAAATATAATTTATTTTTGAATATATCATTATGTGGTGTTGTATATCAGGTGCCAATTATACCCAGCATCTTCTAATTCTCCTTAGCCAAACGACTGAGTTTCACATCATTTTGGGAGCACCACAGAACAGCATGATCTCTGCTCTGCCACATGGGTGATAAAAACCACAGGCCTTGTGAGAAACAGAGTATGTTCAGGCACTCCAACTACAGGTGCAAATGGAAGAGTAAAGCATGTGTCACTTAACTATTCATTTGTCTTGCATGTGCCCAGTTTGTGATACCTGGATCCTCACCTGTCCTTGATGAGCAATCTTGGCTGCAAGTTAACCAAATGAGAGATATCTTGCAAACACAAGAAGGATTTAAAAAGGTCAATGGCACTGACAGGTGAGCACTGGTGCCTCCTGTTTGGTGAGGTTTAAGATAACCCTGTTGCACAGCGAACAAAACGTGGCAATAGCCACATCACAGCAAAATCTGGAGTCTTACTTTAAATCTCTAACAAAGGCAGCTTTCAGCAAAGGTGCTGCTGTAAGCAGGATAGCTTGGGGCAGAGGCACACGTCCTTCTGTCAGTTCTGTCATCCCTAGGAATCACAAATCAGGCACTTCCAAAGTGTTTTTTTTACCATGACCTACCTTTGGTTCCCTGTGTCCTGGTTCCAGGGTGGAAAACAATACCAGCTTCTACCACAGGGTTGTCACAAAGAACAATTAATTACTGTAGATAAGTCAGATGGTAGAGGGGAAAGCATCATAGAAAAGGCTGTAGGAAACAGTCTTAATAGATCAATTCAAGATGCAGTATAATGCACATAGGTCACCACATTTGCAAAGAGGAATGTTAGTAAGTGATGTAAAAATGATACACGGGCATGGTGTATCCTCCGAATTAATGAGGAAAGGAAAAAACATCAAATATTAATATGCAAATTTAAAACACACCATTTGCGTAAGGAAATGGTACGGGACACCTCTCTTCTGGCCCTTCCTAATTCCTTATGACATAAACTACATGCATTTTAATATGTTTTTTTTTTAGGTAATGCCCTTAGCAAAGGATGATTTAGACAAATAACATGGTTCTGTAGTTCAGTTCTAGGAACCAAAGACCGAGAGGTTTACACAGCTATCAAGATCTTACTCTGTAACCAAAAGACATAACTGCAAAAGATTCCAGCTTCCATTATCACCATGTTATTACTAGGTCAGACTAAATAAAGCAGTAGATTTAGATTTTAAAGTATAGTTATGAATTTAATATGAATGGAGGCTAGATAAGGTTGTGGACTGAGAGAATGGTCACTGAGAACCCAAAGAGTAATTTTTAAAAATTATTTTTCAGATGACAGAGTTGAGCAGCCAGCCAGCTAAAAGATTTCTGCAGTAGTAGAGATATGGCAACAAGGTGCCTAAAGGACCCAAGTGTGAAGAAAATGCACTTGGAATCTAATGAGATCAGGCAAGCTGAAAAAAATAATTAAGATAAGCTAGTCTAGATAAAATACGAATATTCACAAGCTTTTTCAAATAGGTGCCATCTGGAAAAATAAAAAGGGGGTGGGTTGGAAGGAGAACAAATAAATGTATTCACTAATAAGCAGAAAGATAATACAGTGCCTATATGCTTAGCAAATCGAGTCAACACGTTTGCTGGGAGCTACCCTTGGCCTGGAAGGACGAGGGGTTTGTTGATGCTTTTAATCTATGATAGGGATGGTTTGAAATGCCTTTAGTTTCATAAAAGCTATCAGCACTACTTTATTTTTCACAATGAACCTGGGCAAGAGTGGCATCATAACAAACAGGGGGAAAAAATACCTTCTTGATCCCAACAAACAAAGCATTAAAAAGCACATCAGGTTGTCTAAAAAAAATCGATCCCTGAAGTAGCGTGTAAACACGAATAAGATGGGCAAAAGCTTCCTCCACTGTAAGAGGTTTAAAAACAATTGTCACAGAGTCTGATAACACTTAAACCACGAAAAAGCCATGCAAGTCTGGGAACAAAACCGAAAATAACATAGAGGCTTAACTCAAAATCACTGTATCAGGTTATTTCTTGAAGAGAAAACCCCACAAACAAAGCAGGGTTGCAGCAACAGGACTGCAGCTTTGAACCACCTGGCTTTGCAGCGGTAGCGCGTTCCCAGAACTCTGATTTTATACCCTGCCTCAGTCTGGATTTTAAATGATTTAAAATTGTTGTGATTTATTCAAGAGACTCCAGAGATAAAAACATGTCAAGAAAAAAAGGGGGAAAGAATGAAAGGCAAAGAAACGCACTTAGAGTTAGCACATTGAGGCTGTATTCCTGTGAGACCAGAACTGTGGCCACAGTGGCAGTTTCAGGGATTCCCGTGCCCCAGGACCCTGCCCAAAACTACCCTGTCCTGCAGCGTGGCACCCAGCATGGGGCCCGAAGGGTTGAGATAACAACAAATTTGACTAAGGTGTGTGATCTCAGCGTGCAGCCTGAAGTGCTGGGGTTAAACCCCCAGTCCTGACTGAGGGTTGGCAGGTGGATGATGTCCCCAACCAGGCAAGAAACACCCTCCTGACTGGTTTTAACCCAGGGTCTGGCCAGGCTTGAGTGGGAACTGATTAGAAGATCACCACCAGGTCCCCCCACCTTCCACATTAACTTGGAGGTGGGGCAAGAAGCCACCTCTATAAGAGCTAGCTCTGCTTAGAGGTGGAGGTTGGGAGTTTTGCTTATGTAGTGTGTGTGGTGTAGAGGATTCTGGCTACCAGAAGGGCTCCCTGACTCTCCATGGCAAGTGGAGCTCCCATGATGGCAGGGCCAAAACATGAAGCTGTCTCCGAGTCCCTGCTGTATAACTGGGCTCATGGCCTGGCTGCTGCCATCTCCCATGGCTTGGCTCCTCGGCTGGCTGGCTCCCTTCTTCATGTCCCCTGTGGTGGGTAAGTGCATTGACTTGTTCCTCCATCTGGTTCTCTGGCACTTTGGATCTCTAGTGTGTGATGTGGGAGTGGAGGGAGAAGTTTGGTTGCTGGTCTGCCTGTTAATGATAAAATTATTTCTATATTGGGCAAGCAGTCAGCAGAAGAGTGGCTGGAGCAAAGAAAGATGTGTCCTAGGTGCTGACAGAGCCTTGTGGTTTACGTCCCTTGCTTTATGTATTAATTCACTAGTATTATTGTTATCACTCTTGTTCATTCTCTCTTTGTGTTGCTCTGTTAAACTGTCCTTATTTCTGTCCATGGGGTTTCACTTTTTTATCTTAATTCTACTTTTCATCCCACTGTGGGAGGGGGGATATAGGGGAGCAGTAGGCAAGTGGCTGTGTGGTGTTTAGTTGCCAGCTGAGGTTAAACCACCACATGTCTTTGGCTCTCTCAGGAAAGCGTATGGGTATTTCTGTAACCTAGGGCAATAAACTGCCCTGGGGGCAAACCCCGATACAGACTCAGAGCACTACCTCCCAGATCGGCAGATCTGATTCAAAGAGCACATACACCAAAGGTTGTTCAGTTGCAGTGCTTGGAGATAGAAACACTACTGACAACAAAGCTTGGCCATGAGGATTCTGAGCTAGAAGAATGTACTCTAAGCTTATGACCCTGGAATTTAGGCGTGCAGACTT
>NW_008623729.1:0-30681 GCF_000691845.1 Merops nubicus
CTCAGCCCGAGGCCAGGTCCAGCTGCAGCCTCCCCCGGGACCCCGGCCAGCGCTCCGTCCTGCCCGCCGGTCAGAGGCCGCCCTCCGGCGATCCCGGCCACGGGTAGCCGAAAGTTGCAAGTTTTCTGAATAGCTAAAGCGGTGCGGACATAATTGCACGTTTTATTTCTAATGAATCAGATGCACGTTGAAAAAAAAAGCCTCTGAAAGGTCTCGCAGAGCCAAGGCGTGCTTTGTGTGTCCTTAGCTTTTCAAGTCTTCCGGCAAAGCGACCTGCAGGATTTCACCGGGCTTGTTGCGTGCGGTTACCGAGAAAATGTTAAGAAGGTGTGGTAGTTGACAGGAAGCTTTGCTGGTTCAGATTCTTGCAAATCTATCGGAAAAGTCAGGTGTTTCCCTTCAAAAATGTATGTTGAAATCTCAGGGTGTTGTAGGAATGAGTAGGAAGCTTCACCTTAATTTCTTCTTTTGCTTTGCTTCTACCTGTGAATTTTGCATTAGCTTTTCTGCACATCAAAGTACGTATTCTGTCAGACTTCACTGTTGTTGTATGTTGCTAGCTTACAACAATGTTAAGAACTACTGAATTTGAGGACTCCTTTCATTGTGTAAAGACTAGCAAGACTGGAACTTTATGAGAGTATATTAATTTATGGGTTAAGACTGTTTTCAACAGGAAACATAGCATCTTCCAGTTTGCTTCCACTTAAATACTCACTTTTAAAATCTGTTGAGTACTTATTGAAGCTGACATTCAAAGCCATGTACACAGTGGAACTGTTAACTAAAAACAGAGGAAAATCTCAAAAGCATGATTTGGTCCAGCAAAGGTGCTCAGTTGGCATGACCCTTCAATTCTCTACCAAATGGACTGTATCAAAGGAGTTATTTTGATGAAGGGAGTTTTCATTTCTTATAACTGAGTGCAGGAGAAGTGATTGAAGTAGTAGTAGCTGATATTTTAATTATTCAGCTCTTATATCTTTATTATGTGTTTTGTTTAAGCATTCGGTAAAGAAAAAGACAAGGAGAAGAAGTTAGACGATGACAGCACCAGTACCACAGTCCCTCAGTCAGCTTTCTTGGGCCCAACATTATGGGACAAGACACTGCCGTACGATGGAGACACTTTCCAGTTGGAATACATGGACCTGGAAGAATTCCTCTCAGAAAATGGCATTCCACCCAGCCCAAACCAGCACGAGCATAGCCCGCACCAGTCAGGTCTCCAGCAAGCTACCTCAGCATCACCTTCTGTCATGGACCTCAGCAGCAGGGCTTCTACTTCAGTCCATCCAGGCATGGTGTCGCAGAACTGCATGCAGAGCCCGGTCAGACCAGGTAAATCAGCCCTAAGAACTTCCTATGGATGTTGGCAGGAGCCCTTCTCCCCACTGTGAATTGTTGCTTCTCCCTGTGTGGTTGAAAGGCAGCTTAGAGAGACCCGATATGATTTAAGACACACTCTAAAAAAATAATAGCTTTAGTTATTGGTAAATTGCTCCACTGGGGTTTTTGTCCAGATTATGTAAGGAAGTTGTGGGAATTCCAAGGAAAGTTCCTTCTTCATTGGTAGCCTAGCTATTAACCAGTAAAAAACCCACAAGCAGAATAGTAATGCACAGATGCCGTGGTGTTAAAGAACAGGGAGAAGGATCATGAAAGAGAGCGTTCCTTTGGCCAGTATTTGAGGTGAGAACACAGGAGTGGGCAATTATTTTGAAGTTAACACTTAAAGACAATTCTTCCTATTTTAAATTTTGGTCATAATTTTGCCACAGTACACAGGGCAGAAACTAAATTTTGAAGCTGTATTAAAGTTCCTGCTTAAATTAGCATAAACTCTGATCTGAGTTGGTAACTTGTATCCATAGTCAGCTTAAGCTGTAGGCAAAGAAAACATCATGGAGTCCACATTCTGGTTGTAACTCATGATTCGGACCCATCTGATCTCAGTGGAAGACTTCTGCTAGTTTATTAGCACTTGAAATCATCCCTGTAGAGACACTAGCATGAATCCAGAATAACTGCTCTGGCTTGACACCAGCATGGTTGAGATCATTGTCAGTGGAACAGTGTCGACATTGGAGTTTGGAAAATATAGAGCTTTGCCTTTTTCTCTTTAAAAACCACCCCAAGTATGACTTACTGTGCTCCTCTGCTCACAGAAGGTTTGCTAGAGCAAAGTGTGCTCTGGGGAGCAGGAAACCACTCCTCTCCCTTCTACTTGATCGTTTGCCATGCTCAGCGTGCAAAGTCATTGTCAGAATCATCTGATAAGGAAGCAAAATAAATAAATGGAAGGACAGAAGTTGTGGAGCAGGATGAAATAGAAAAGTCTTACAGGTTTGCAACATTCCTTTCTCGTTAAAAAGAAATAAAAAAACCTCCCCAAAACACCCCAAACCTGTCAACAGACTCCTTGGCCCCAAGTCAGAAGCGTGTTTGGTCGTGGATTTAATTTGCTTACTTTTACTTGATGTGAATTTCACTTTGTTTTGTATTTCAGTTTCAGACATTTCGTAGTTAACATATAAGGGTTTCCAAAGATAGAATATATTTGGAGTTGGCAAGAGCAGAATATAAAAACCCCTTGACTTTTCTGAGCCAGTTTTTAAAAATAGTGCGTATACGCTACACCATTTTCTGTCGCATAGGCACACAGAAAATTAAAAGCACATAATCTGTCCTCATTGTTGGTTTTTTTTTTTTTTTTTCAGAGGAGCCTGGTTATGAGCCAGGCTTTTAATGATTACCTGTCAGAATTTATTTGTAATCAGCTGTCCACATGACTTTTCAACTCATTGATTTTTTTAGTTTTTCCTGAGCCATTTGCAGCTCAGGGTTAAACCTTATCCCACTAAAAACTCTGAATACATTTTTTACTGTTGTAGCAAGAAGTCGTGTCGCTTGGGGTAGGAAAAAAGGTCTAAAGATGCAAGTATTTTTCCCCCATGTCATCTTGCCTGAAGAAAAATACATTTTTTTGGTTAAATGTATTTTTTTTTTAAATGGAGCTCATTCCATTTTTTAAAATAATATTTTCTCCCCTCTCCTCCCTTACAGATAGCTACTATGACTTAATTAACATGAGTCTGTTTCATGATCATGTTGTTGAAATTTTTATGCTGTCATGTGAAAAATCTTACTTTGGCTTGTTTTTAAGAGATCATCTTAGAGTTCAGCATTTAAACATGTTTTAAAATGAGACAGTATGTATTTTTAAAAGCAAATTTTTAGTGAAAGTAAACAAAATTTAGGGTTGTCATTAATGTGCCAAGGCCAATACATGGCTTTAAAATACAAAAGTTAGTCTGGAGGTAAATGTTAAAATCATTACAGTGGAGCCTTTTGGTTAATAGACCTTAAGACTTATAAAGCACGTTTTCAAAACTGTACATGAAGAAAGGGGTTTTTTAATTGGTGTGAGCTACTACCTCTGATACTTGTGATTTGTATTACTCAAGAATGAATAGTAAAAAGTACACCATTTCAGTAAAAATTAATCCAATGTGATGTCATTTTTGGGAAAAATGGATTTTTTTTAGATGATAGTAATTCTACAGAGGGTTGTCTTGTGTCCTCTGAATTTTGTCTTGTAATGGAAGCCTGTTTGAGCACGTGGGCTCTGGCTGAAGGAAGGGTCAAATCCTGCAGTGCTTGTGTCCCTGCTTTCAGTGGTGCTGCAGTATTTGGCATCAGTGTCTCACGTGCAGTTGGTCAGAACTCCTGTACCTGTGTGTGCTGTGTCCAGGGGAGGACACACGTGCCCGTGGAACCCCAGATGTGACTCATGTACGTGTGTGCTCTATCTTGGACGTAGAAGGTCTAGAGAAGAGTGGCATAAGAAGGTTCAATTTTGTGCATGTGTTAAATTAAAAGCCTTAGCTGTCCTTAGAAGCTAATCGTATTGCCTAAGTGTGTATTTTGTACCACCTCTGGAAGAGAGCTGGAAATCTGCACTGGTGTTCACTGAGAAGTGTCTGACCCTGACTGTAAATGTGATGTTACAAAGATTCTCTTTTTTCCCCCCCTCCCTTAAAGGTAAAAAAATAACAACAAAAAAAGTTCCTTATAAATTTAACTTAATTCTATATTTCCAGCTCAGATTGTCTGCTTGATTGAAAAATGTTTAGTCTCACCAGTTTCTCATCTGTTCGCTGGGCTATAGCAAAGAATAAAGCCAGCACCTACTTTCCCATGAATTTCTGTTCAGGGAATGTGCAAATGGCAAATACTGGTACGTTGTGTTTTTGTGGTGGTGGTGTTTTGTTTTTTGAAGAGAAGGGACACAGGATGACGACTGTTCAAAATTTGAATCTGATATATTTCTTTTCCACAGTACTGGGTTTGTTCATAAAAAATGAATTTTAGCATTACAGACTGCCATTCATTGTAACGTGTAGGCACAAGTGAAACTCCTTTTCTCTCTCTGTATTGGATGCTGGTTGGTTGAAATCTTTAGTCACTTTCAGAAAGAAAGGTTTGGTAAAGCTGTGTGCAAACACATTTCCATGGTTCTTCATCTGTTGTGTGCCTTGTGTTGTCTTTTGTCAGTTTTTTTTTTTTTTTGTGGAATGTAAACTCGAGTTAGCTGCAGAGTCCTTTAAGGAAATGTGAAGGATTTGTAACTGTTTGTATGTAAAGGGAGGCTGGTATTTTGCAGGTAACTAGTTGGTGGTTGCTTTTATCTGACATTTTTCCATGCGTAGCCCTTCTTTGGGTGAATGGGGAAGCTAGTGTAAAGGTTTTCAACAGTGAATTAGAGCTCAGAAGCATCAGTTGAGTCTGTTGGAAGACCCTGAGAAAACCCTTAGATAGTTTTTGGGATTTTGTGGTTTAGACCTGAAGTTCTGTTGGCTGCCAAAGCCTTGGATGTAGGGCTGTGTCACAGGGATGCTGCTGGCCCAGTGATGGCCCCTGGGTTGTCAGTGCCCTGCTCCTCAGGGAGGATAGGGCTGTTGGAGGCTTTGAAAACTCCCTCATTCTCTGTGTTCCTGGGATGGTGGTTTTCAGTCTGTGTTGCCTGGATGGCCAGGTGCCTCAGACTATTTGCAAAGGGTCTGCCAAAGATTATTTAAGGAAAGAAAAATCTGCTGCAGAAATACACCTATGAGCAATATCTGTGAGTCTTCACTTTCAGTTAAGGAGAAAAAAAAAATGGATTTAGGGGTGCATTAATCAGAAAGCTGAAAACTATTTTCATGTGAACTGTACTTACACCTTCTACCCCCCCCCCCCCCACATGAAGATTTTATTAAATGTCATGTGTTGTTTATTCAGCTGAGATATTTCATCTAGAGCCCAGCATTCATTATCTTTTACTTCTTACGTAGATACTGGACTGTAATGATTGACAGTAGGTGTGATGGGGTGGTTTTTGGCATTTTCTTTTAACTCTGGTTTGTGGTAGGCTCAGCAGCCAAATTGGAGAGGTTTGTTCTTGCTCCATCCAGCCTCTCCACTGCATACTGGGGATGACGTGGTGAAGGGGGCAGCCCACAGCAGGGTGTGTGTGCAGCACTCCCTTCATTGCAGTCTTAAGGTGACCTCTTCTGCGAAGGGCAGCGTTCCCAGCAGGCAGCGTGTGCGTGGAATCCTCTCCTAAGCCGTGATTGCTGTTTACAAGCGGTTACCAGGTGTTGCAGGAGCCAGGGCGCGAGTGCCCTCTCGGAGCCGAAGGATTCTCCCTGCAGCACCCAGAGGAGCTGGGAGTTCCCTGACCTCTGGTCTCCCACGTGATGCCACGGGAACAACCCGCTAAACCGTCGGGCAGGCTGGTGCCAGGGCTGCTCTGCACATTGCCTCTCACGTGAGGCGCGGGCTGGCTGCTGCCTGCGTGCCCATGTGCAGCAGGCACGTGGCAGGCCCCTGTGCAGCCTGCCTGGCGTGGGCACTGCCGCACTGGCAGGGTGGACGGCCATGGCCAGGGGAGTGCAGCACGCAGATGAGCCTCACCAAACTGCTCTCTGGATCAAAGGAAGATGCAAAATATATCCAGGCAAATATTAAAAATAGCCTGTCACATGATAACGGGGGAAAAAAGTGCTGAACGCACAGAGTCTTGTTAGTGCTCGAAGCAAGAACACTGTGTCTCCTTCAAGAGATCTGATTTTAATATCGACTGTTAAATGTTGGTTATTGGTTAAATAATGGCTTGACTGCATGAAAGAACTTGAAGTTATTTCGGAGTTCCAATAGTAAACAGCCCGAAACATCTTGGGTTTTATGCTATGCTTTTAAAATATACCTGGCTTGACTCTTCAGTTCTCGTTGGGAATAGTGCTCTCTGCACAGAGAGAGCTACTTAAGCAAGTAAGGGCTACCCAGTGTTAGGAAGAGGACATGCAGATAGAAAAAGTAGGGGGCTTTGTCCCTTTAAAAAGACATTTCAACCATGTCTGAACTTGTTGCAATTACCCAGGAAAAGTGCAGTGTCTTTTACAGAGCCTTGCTTCCTATCTCAAAGTGTATGGAGAGTGTTTGAATGATTCTCTGCTGCAGTGATTTGATTTTTACAAAGCAAATAACACCTCAAAGCCTTTCATGTAACAATATGATAGGAGAGAACACCTCATCAGGAGATGTATATGAAGAAGACATAGATATTATCTGATTAGGTGAAGCTACTAGGAAACACATTAAATTGTTCAGTCTCTACATTTTTGTATGACAGCAGATTGGCAATTGTGGGAGCTGGCAGTGGCCAGATTCTGCCCAATTAATCTCAGAAATGAGTACTTTACTCCTCATGTGGTCTTTCTGAGTGCAGTATTGCTCAGCAGGCAAGCAGCTTGTTGACTGCTCTCCATCAGCTCCTAGGTGGAACAGCAAAATGTCACCATTCACCCTCTTGTCATTCATCTTTTTGGATTTTTGTTTTCTTTAAAGGGAGGGTAACAGCTTTCAGTGTGCCAGTGGAGTTCTCTCAGGATGAAAGGACATAGTCATCGTTGGTGAAGAGGACTTTAGAGCAGTATGAAATGAGAAGGTTGGTTGGCTGGCAGTATGCTGTGGAGCTATTTAGTATTTATATCACACAAACATGATCATAAGTTTTTATTTTTATTGAAGTCTTATTTTCATAATAAGATATATTTTTAGTATTTTGTCTGAGTTCCACAGAAAACTGTGATGATCAGAAAAGAGTATTTCAACTAAGTTATATTCAAGAAAAACTGTGGTTTGGACTCTTCTACATTAAGTAGATAATGAAAGCTCTGGAAAAAAATTACTTCTGCCTCAAATCTGCTCCATTTAATGAAGTAAGTTTTACATTATGAGGTATAGAAAATTAATGTATGCCAAACAGATTTTGTAGCTTGTATCACTTTTTTTTTTAAGAACAAATGGCATTAAAGAAGCTGTCTTTTTATCACAAAGCTGAATTTGGTCCTGAAAGCTTCAGAGCTAATCTGGGGAGAGCTAACGTGGGTAGGTAAGGCTGCATGCTACAACTTTTTTTTTTTTCCTTTTTTATATTTTTTTTTCCCTTTTTTGCTAATGCTCTTCATAGCACCTCAGCTTTGCATAACTGAAGTGCCATGCATGAAGTTTTAAGTGAGTACAAGTTATTGTTCAACCTTTCACATTTCTGACACACTTGAAGCTGTTGTACAGTTACCCTTTCCTGTCCCGTTCTGTGAATTAAATCTTGCCAGGGCTAAATTTGGCCCAGATTTTCATTATGCACCACCCAACAACATTGCTTAGCTTCTCTCATGTGGCATGCTCTTGCTTCAGGCTTTTCTGCTCAGCTTTGAGACAAACAGCTTTAGCTCTTGCTGGTAGTGTATTCTCTTGTTCGTGTTATTTGCCATTTATGGGAAACGGGCATTGGGGAACTTAAAGCTCTTTGCATGTGTTTTGGTGTATGGCCATTTGTAGGGTGAAATACAAAAATCCAAATTGCCTTAAGGTCCTGGAAAACTTGGGTCCTTATTAACTGGAACATAAGTCTAGGTTATTACTGACACTAAACTTGACAGGAACCCACAGACTGATGTACTGGCATGCATTTACTACAAGCAGGACCTCACATGAACTCCACCAGTAACTCATCTGTAACAAAATGTCATCCTTGGATATGTAGGTGTATAAGCAGAGAGGCAAAAATGCATAGCTTGTAAAACATTTGTTAAAGATGGAGAATGGCTTAAAAAAAAAAAGTTATTTTCCAATTAGCCTTAGGGAGCTCAGCTTGCTATAAATTCTTTGTTCTGGAACATGGCTGTGGACAATAGGTCAAAGATTAAGTAATTCATTACAGAACTGGTTGGTACTCCTGAATTTAATAAACAAATGAATGAACAGGGTTCTCTGTCCATAGTGAGGTCCATCACCTTGTGTGGCAATGATGGGATCTTAATTTATTTTTAAAAACACTTGCAAGGCTCCCCACTTACTTAGTTCTTGTATGTAGACATGGCTGAATTTGAGGTGACCTGCTAAGTTAGCAGCCATGGTGCAGATGAAAGCACTCAAAACAGAAATTACACACCAGCCCACTAGTAACTGCTTATAACTTGGGATTCTAAGGAGGCAAGGAAGGAAACTGTAGATTTTATTTTGAAAAACTGAAGGAAGAATAATATGAGATTTCGAAACGCAAAATACTCCTGCAGAACTCCACTTGATGAAGCAATGAATATTTTTTAGCACCACAAGATTAGTGAAATAATAGCACTAAACCTTTTTGTAGAAGAGTATGTTACTCGAGGCTGCAGATTATAAAACATGGACTCAAAGTGAGAGAGCTATGTTGAAATAGAGGAGGTGACTTAAAACAATTCAGCCATTTTTCCAAACGTTGGAATGGTGAGTTTGTAAATGAGTCCTACTCCAACAAGAAGTCTGCTTAAAAATGAGCTGTGTGCTTAGCTTCTAGGGCTTGGTAAATGGGAACCAAGCACTCAAACTCAAATCCTATTCCTCGTCAAAACAGAGAGGGTTAAACTGGCTTAGCTTGAAGCACCCTGCAGCAATCAGACATAGCACTGTTCCCTCTTTCTTTGTGCTGCATAGTGGAAATATAGATGTTACTGACGTCTGTGATCCCTGCAGCTGCGGCCCCTCGGTGCAGCATGGGGCATTTGGCCGGTGTCTGTGTGTAACTCTTGCAGCTCTGTTGCTTGCTGTGAGAGATGAGCCTTGGGGGATTTATTTTTTTTTTTTTGCCTGGTTTGCTGTGAAAACAAACCATATCCAGTCATGCTAGGTACATGTGGCCTCTGGCGTGTTCCTGCTTCATGATTTTTGAGTGTGTTGGCTGATTTTAACCAAATGTGGCAGGAAAGTTGTGATTCTGAAAGGAAATTACATTCCTAAAATTTCATGGAAATAGATGAGTGGCTAGGGTAGGAATATGGTACCGAGCAGGAAGAGCTCTAATGTAAATGTGCATTTTCTACATCAGAGAATTTACATAAGACCTTTAAAATGCCTGATCCAAGTGAAATGCTTCTGGGAAGGCTGACAGCCTTTTAGATACCATGAGATGTCAATTCACTTCGAGAGGCGAATCTCCAAGAAACCAGGTTTAACTGGTTTAGTGAATGACGTGGGGGATCAGAAACTTTTTTCCACCGTTGTTCTTTCTTCAAAATCCTCAGCTCCCGCAGTCTTGTGATTGTGTGAGACGCCAAGGTTTCCTTTAAAAAGAGAAGTTAGAAAACCAGCTGTAAGGTTTGTAGGCAAGATCTTGAAAGGCTGAACCGAGGCAACAGAACGATCTGGATTCTCCAAAGTCAAGCACAATTTTTTTACCTAAAGATTTTCTGAACTTCGGCGTAACCTCGCTACATCCTGTTCCTCTTGTGCCTCAGAAGCGCTCCAGCTCCGCTGCCCTGTTTGAAGCTACCCTGCATTCAGCCAACTTAAAACTTGACGCCTGTTATCACAATTATTGCAGTATCACATGTGGGCAGTCGTCCAAGTGACCTTGTGTGTGTGTGTGTCTTGCCATTCATTCTCTGCAGCGCGTTTGGGCCGGGGCGCTGCGCACAGAGCTGCTCTTGGGGCTCCCTCCGGTCGGGGTAACTTTCCACTCTGCCACCAGCCTCTGGCTGGAGCTGGGTTAGGAGTGCATGAGACACAGGGGAGAGACAGACAGGCTAAAGATGGTGAGGGATCAAAGAGGAAAAGTGGGTTGTGGCAGGGGATGTGTGTTGGGAGGAGGACTAGGGGAGCACAAGCTAGGGGAAGATTTGTTTTCCTATTGGCTTTTCAAAGTTGTGCAATTTAAGAATTGGATTAACCTGATATGACTTTGTTTTTCTGCCAGATTAGATATGTTGAGTTTCTTGGCATTGTGAGTTGTACAGTACATTGTGTGCTGTAAATATGGGTGTGTCGGAATAAAGCTGTAATGACACAACACGCTCAGTCTAATGCAGTGCTGCTGGGTGGACCCCCCTGCTCCCTTAGCATCCAACTGCCTCTCCCCCTGAATGCACATACTTGTTAGGGCATTTACAGATTTGTTAGAGCTTCTCTCTGTTCCTGTGTTCTGTTTTCAGCACAGCATTGAGACATCTTGATGCCCATTGTGGTATGGTAACACTTCTCTAAGGCCCAGAAGCCCATTGGGTCTAGCAGTGGCATATGCTATATGAATTGTCTTTAAAAAAAGGAGGAAAAAAAAAAAGCTGTATGAAAAGACACTCAAGAGTTCCTTCCTGCTTTCTCTGTGATTATGTTAGAGAAAGTTTGCTGGAAAATGTCACAATTTTTTGTTCTGCCTTTTTTTTTTTTTTGGTAACTGTGTCTAAGACATTGCCTTGAGCTTAACTTTGAAAGAGTAAAACATCACATACAGATCTGAAATAACTGCAAGTGCTGAGCTCACTCCTATTTGAAATACACCACAATGGCACATTGATATCAAAGTAAAATTTTCACAGCAGTACATATTTGCTCAGTAGGGGTTTTTTGTGCTTTACATGCATCCTGAGATAACTTAATCTGGTGTATCCATTTTATGGATGAACTTACATGCTTACTGCAGCGTGAGGGTGGAGTAATGACTGACTGTAACTAAGTAGCTAAAGCAAGGTGGCCAGAGTCAGAGCCCTTTTGAGCTGGGTGATCACAGCTCTGAGGAGTTGTAAAGAGTGTGCAGACTTCAGGCAGTGAAACTACAAAGACCTTAGGGCACCGGTGTTTAATACCCAGTCTTCATTTCCAGACTTCTTTGGGGACCACAGCTACCCAACCAGGTTAGTCACAAGGGACTGACCATAGCATGGCCTTTGTCACTGAATGTCTAGGGCCCTGTCATTTGTATCAATACATGTACATTGAAAAATGAGGAAATAATTCCCCTGCACATAGTGGAGATATTTCTCTTGGAACAGAAGAGAATAAATATCAGCTAAGGTTAATAAGTGAGACACCAAGGTTGTGTCATCTTCCTTAGCCATATGTTGTTACAATGCCTTACTCTGATTCGCACAGGCAATGAGCAAGGGGGCTTGTGCCTTGGGTGGAGATTTCTCTGGACTGGTAGTAATCTGGTGATTGAACCATTTTTTCAGAGCAGCACAAATGAAGTGGAACAGGAGGCTGACCTTGTGAACACCTGCATCACTCAACTGTATACTTAGATGACAGAATTGGGAAAGATTGCAGCATATTTAAAGTTAATGTGCTTTATCCGCTTTTTGAGGAGTTAAACCACAAGCCTTCAGTTACAGATGTTGGACAGCTGTGGTTTGGATATCTGTTTAAAACATGGTAGCTGTTGGTGTGTCAGCACTTAAAAAATCAGGGCATGGATTGTCCAGACTCTGAGAGCTGGTGTTCATGCATCCGTGAAGACATGGCTGCTCTCAGAAAGGCTGATCTTTCTGTTGTGCTGGACTTACACCACGTTTAAGAGACACTTTTCCAAACTCCCTTATCTATTCCATTTTCTCAGTGCCACATGGTTGAGGTCATTGTTGAAAATCGTGGTAGTCTCTGTCTTGAAGCTGTTCTGAACACGTGAAAAGAAATCATTAGCCATATAGAAGGAAAGAACTGGAGGTGTAATTCTCAACTCGTGTGTGTTTCTGATTCCACCAGCTGCTGCACGTGTCTAGGTTATCAGTTTATTTCTGTTAGAAAGTAAACAGTCTCACTTTTCTTACTTAATCTCATGACTGTTTCATCCGAGTTGCTTTTATCTATAGCAGGGATGTACTTCTGAGGCCTTGGATGTGGAGACTTTTCTTTCTCCATCCACATGTCATGTGCTCTCATGAGTCACATGCACCTCTGATGCAGGCCAGGGATGCTGTTTGTCTTTTGCTAAGTCAGTTGTTTAAAAACATTATCACTACTATAAAAATGTAATACCTTAATCATTGGGGCAGCTTTTAGCCCTTCAGACCCTGCGCGTTTTTTGGGTTGAGTCCTTTGGCCAAATGGTCTCACATCATGAATGTTTCTCCATGTTCACTAGTGCTACTTGGTGGCTGTTAAGTAGCATCAACAAAATCTGAACCGTAGGGGATTAATACCACCATCAGGTTCATACCCTTGCTGTGCTGGGGCACATCCTCAGAGGCCTAAGTACCTCTGATTCTCCTGAGTACAGAGACTGAAGTCAGCGTTTTGCATTTGTGCCCCACTGATGGGAAGCTCTCATGATGCTCTACAGTGAAGAACTTATGGTGCCCTTTCCTGAGCGGGTCCTCCCAGGGTCTGCACCCTTGATGGAGCTGACAGTGTGTCAAACCCCAGGAGGGTGCCTGGTGCTCAGCACCCTTGCCAGATGTGCTCAGCCCTACGAGCCCTGTTAATGCCTCATTCAAACACAGCACTGCCAACACTGGCACTTCAGCAAACCCCTTAGCTCATTTTTTTTTTTGCTGCCCTTCAGTTCCAGCCCGTGGCTCGTTGTTTCCCACTTTCTCACGTTCTCCCAAAGCCGCTGGTGTGTACAGTCTGAAGATCACATTTAAGCAACACAAGGAAATCAGCTTGGCCCGACGGGCTGCTCTGTCACGTGGCTGCAAATGTGTTCGCTCTGTTCTGCCAGACTATGGCTAGCTGAGCAAAATACAGTGAAGCTCTGGGCTTCTGGCCAAGCTTTTATTTCAGTTTGGAGCTTACAGCCACATATTTGCTATTTGGCAGGACATCCACTGGGGTATATTTGGATAGTAATCTAGCATTGTTTTGCTGCTTTTTTTCTTTTCCTTTTTTTTTTTTTGTAAATGCACAGGGATAGTACAACCCCAACACTTACTTTGGCCAGTCTGCAGAAGGTTTCTCAGTGTGCACCGTTACGTATGTGCACTCAGAACTTGTAGCTGTGACCTTTGATAAACATAAGTCAAAGCAATTAACTTTCTTTTATTGAAAAATTCTGGATCTCGTACTCTTTGCCCTCTCTGTGCTGATAACAGAGCTATGTTGTTACTCTTTCCAAGATCAAAAGCTTTGCTAGGGTTTGATTGAAGTCCAATTATGGAAGGAAGTAGCTGTGCTGGAGCTCTGAAAATAGCAATAATTGTTAAAATAATAAAGTGTGTCCTTGTGTGTCTTTATAATATTTAAAACTTCTTTTAGGGGAAAGGGGGTGGCTTTCCTCTAGTTTTAAAATGAAAATATTAGCAAATGTCTTGGGAAAATAGGAGTGTGCTGTTAGAAGAATATCCTTCTCTGGATTTCTTACTCCAGTTCTCCACCCCAGGCTTGCCTTCCTCTGGAGCCTGACTCATGCAGGACAATAAAGCTGGATTTGATTTTTAACTGTAGGGGAGTCTTTGGGTTTGGGGAGATGAAGGCTTTGTGATGTAAACTCATTCATTTCTCTGTGAAACAAAAAGGGGCTTTTCAAAATGCAGTGCGTTTGGGGGAGTTTGCTCTGGGTTTGAAACCCCACCCCATTTGAGGGCACCCTTGTATGAAAAAATAGTACAATAAGACATAATACTTGGGGAAGGGGTACAAAACGTGCTGGCAGGCAGAAGCATTTGAGGAGCAAGTCTTTTTATTTTGTGAAGGGACATCTCTTTTGAAATGCGAGGGAGGTTGGTTGGTTTGGACACTGCTGAGCCTTGGAAGTCTGTTTTTGCAGTAACTTTATCAGACACTTTGAGCCGTGTCTGAGCAGATCAGTACTGGCAAAAGGTGAAGTACTTTCCCCCAAATCTGACCATTGTTCTTTAGGATATAAATTTATAGTTGACTTCTCTTGGTCTTTCCTGTGTCCTCAAAGGGAAGAGAACCTGGGAGAAAGAGCCCTGTGGTGAGACTGGTATCATCTGACAGAGCTTCGGGAAGAGAGAGCTTGGTTCTCGATGTTAAAACTCGGTGGATATAAATGTCTATTGATGAGTTGCAGTGTTCAGTTACTTGAAACTTCGAGGTGAAGAAAGAGAAATGAAGATGGTAATATGAATGGGGCTAAGTAAATATTTTCTGATTGCTTTAGGAGTGGCTTTGGTGATTAAACGCTTTTGACTAGCTTGAATTTGCAGCAAGAATTCACCAGGGTTTGTATTGTCTTTTTTTTTTTTTTTTTAACCTCACGTGCATGCACACACATCTGATAGAGGCCAAGATAATCCCTATGTGAAAGTCAAGCCTTGTGTGCTTTCTTTTCAGCCAGCTGGACTCAAAATCACTAATTACTTGAGTAAAATCTTTGCATTATAGATAAATGGTATCAAATAATAAGCCCAGGGGATTGTACAGATCTGTTGAAGCTCTTTTGCTTTGTCACGTGAACCTTCAGGTCTAGAATTTTTTTAGCCCCAGAAATCACTAGGACATGACCTGTTATTTATTAATTTGAATCTTAACTGCTGTGTTCTCTCCATTACAGTGAGAATTACTTAGTCTTTCTTCATTTGCTTAATTATTTTTCAAAATCATCTATTTATTCTGACCATAGGACAGTTTTATATATATAACATCTATGAAGTCTTCTGCCTAAAAGAGTTTAGTTCCCTGCTCTTACTGAGTTTGGATGGATCTGTGGTATACAAACTGCTTCATAGCCTTCTGAAAATTTTAGTTGTCAAAAAACCAGCCTTAGCAAGGGGTACCCTGTTGGTCGGCTTAAAGCTGTTTATACAGTTGGCAGCTTTAGCTGCTCTCAGAAACAGCCTTGACTGATCTCTAGGAGCTGCTGAAACTCATCAAGCAGGTTCCTGCTAACCAATTATCCAGTTAAGCAGAAAGAGGAAAGGTGTTTCTCTTGCTTGTTTCTCATTTGTGAAGTTTAACCCAATCTTCCCCAAGCTTCAGTAGTTGTGGATGTTCATAGCACTGGAGTAGCAGTGAAAGTAGGAAGGAAGAGGCTTAGAAGGGACCTCTGATTTTGCAAGTACTGAACTGTGAATCCTACAAGTGGGCAGAGACAAGCAGTTCCCAGCATAAAGCTGGAGCCCTCTCATTCTTAGCTATGGCTCCTACCCAGTGTCCCTCACCTAGCTTTTTGTCTTGTGTTTTAACAAAATCTTTTTTTTTAAAAATCCCCCCTCCAATCAAACCCCTCCCCACTCCAGACCCAGTAATGAATGCCTCATTGCTGCCAGAGCAAATTTGTTGATTCGCAAACACTCCTGCTGTGTCTTGATTGGAAGACTTAAACTGCTTGCATAACAAGTGCTGTGGATAATATAAAAAAACTCTTTCCAGTACTAGAGCTCTGGTTTCCACTACATATTATAAGAATAAATAAGTACTTGGTCCATAGCAGACAGCTGGGTTGTCAACATCTAACTGTCTTCTGCACTGGTTTTTAAGACAGGACATGTGCACGGCTGGTTTAATGGCTATCAACACCAGAAGTGTCTGCGTGGAATTCAGAGAGATTGTCAAGTGACAATGCAGTTGTCAAACAAATAATTTTGCACATGATTACTGGAAATAGTAAATGAGTGAGTGGGATGAGGTGAAAAGATATTCTCAATTGCAGTAGAGAACAAGAGGATGAAGTGACTTCCCTGGCTGTTGTAACAATAACCTGGGGAATACTTTTCCTTTTTCCTTCCTACTACCTGCCCAAGGAGTTGGTTCCATGAGCAGCAAAATCTCCGTGGGTTCTCTGATGTGTGACAAGGCTCCTGCAGCTTTCCTTCAGCCAGGGAGTTGTGAGCTTCTTTCATTTACATTGTTTTCACAAAGCTTGTTAGTAATCCAGGGGCATGCCTCTCTGCCAGAAGTTGTTGGGAGGAGGCTAGACAGACGTGTGCACAGCACGATTGCACAAAACTCATTTCTCTAGGAAACTGAGCTAAAGGATAACTGTCAGGAACTGGGACACTAAAATGAAGCTTGCAAAGGAATTCAAAGAACTGAAAGGCCATTTGGTACCTTAATTGCCTGCACAGCCTTTAACCAGGTACACAGGGTATGGTTCTTGCCCACAGGTTAGAGCCACACAGGCAGATTTCCATCTGCCAAGGACCAGTCTTCGTCGAAGTGAAGTGCAAGTTAGTGACTGTATTGATTGTTTTGGAAGTGTCTGGAAATGCTTATGAAGTAGCAGGTAGAAATACTCAGCAGCTTAGGCTGTGGCTGTGGCAGACAGAGGTTGATCCTGTGGTTTGAGCTCTGCTAGCAGCCCAGTGGTCTGTGCAATAACCTTTGACTTGTAGATAGGGCTTGCTTTTGTTTTCTCAGTAGCCTGAGGGTGTAACTGAATATTTACTACTGTTCCACATTGGGGTTTTTATTTTTTTTAAAGCAAGATGTGTGAGTGCACAGGTTGGAATGCACGGTAATAACAAAAATTTAATAGAGTCTTTCCGTCATCAGGATTTTATTGAGATTTGCTTGTGCATTGAGTGCTCAAAGACCTTATCCAGGCAGCAGAAGGGAGGCAAAAGAGGCCGAGCCAAATTCCTGGGTTACTGAGGGGGGAGCTGCAAAGCCAGGTGGCCTTCCCATCCCTAGCAGCTAGGACAAACCTGAAACAGGTAGAGATGGGTTGAGACTTCTGCTTCAGTGAATGCTTCTTCAGGCTACAGGTGAGCGGGCGAGGCACGCAGGTTGAGGAGCATTTTGTGTGCAGTGGATGGGCAGCAGCACCTGAGCTGGGTGTGAGTGCTGTGGAAGGTATGTACTTGAATGGCCTGAGCATGAGGAGGCAAGATGTTTTGACCTGTGAATAGATGAGTTACTTCTAGTGAAGTGCACCAGGACAGAGAGTAAGCTTCCGCAGGAAGAATGCATTAAAGGTAGCACAAAGCATCTTTATCATGAGACCAGCTCTTAATGTATTTCTGCAACTCTGGAGCACCATAACTCTGGTCAGTGCCATTTTCTTTATTGCTTCTGAATTTGTAAAAGGAGGACAAATAAAAATGTTCTGTAAGCTTTGCTACATTTAAAAAAAAAAAAAAAATTTATTTGGCACGGGTCTATTTTGTGTAATTTTTTATATATCCAAAATATAGAGGGCTTTAGAATAGAAGAAGAAGAAAAGCTGCATATCTGAGTTTAAGATAAAATAAGATGAACTCTGTGACAGAGACAGCAGAAATGATGTGATACGACAGTTGCTGTAGCAACACCACCTACTTCATGAAAATCAGAGTTAACAGGAGTGTAAAAGGTAAAGCCCACATAGTTCTCCAAGCCTGTGAATTGTGGCTGCCCTCAGCTTGCAGTGCTTTCCAACTCTCCAGTGTTTCTCCTTCGTTTGGGCACAGATACACATTTTTCTGCACGGCTGACTCCTGCAGACCCAATGCTGTATTCAGCAGGGGCACAGAGTGGGAGTTCTGCAGGAGCAGTGGAGCCAGCAGTGCCTTTGCCTATAGGTGACCTGGTGACTAAGAGGGAAATAAAGGAATGAAGGATTTTGTCGTTTCCTGTCCTGCCCCCAGATCCTGTCAGAAGCCTTGGACAACAAATACTGTAGGGCCTGTAGTGTCTTACAGGTATCTTGTGCAGCAAATGGGATGGCCACTGTTGTAAAATGAAGCCAGACCAGTCAGTTCACTTCTGTGGGAATCAGCTTTTAGTAAAGCACTGCTATATTTAATACAAATTAAGTATTGTAGAGACTGAAGGTGTCAGGTAAGTACATTGACACTTTCCCCCTGCTAAATAACCCAGAAACAGTGGTGCTCCATCCCAGTGGTACGTTGCCTATGAAAGCAGGAAGCCACACACTGGTTGTAGTCAGCGTGGTGTTGAGCTGGTTGTCTGGCTGCTGGGAAGGGCCGAGCACCGTGCAGCATGCAGAGGGCTTTGTTCCCAGGGGACAGAGACTTCTACACCATCTGCTGTGTTGAAAGGGGGTAGAGGGGTATCCTTTGAAAAAAAAAATGTTTCAGTGCCAAGACCTTGTTTGGAAGTTATTTGGAATGACTGGATTGGCGGCTAAATTTGAAATTTGCAGCTATGGTTACTGGAAGAAAAATATTGTGTTAAAAATACAGTTGCTGTAAATAAGACTACTGATGGCTTATGCTTTTCTTAATGATAATTTTTAGGGAACAAGGTCCTCTCTGTACTTACAAAATGCAGACACGTGTGTTTAAAAGCTGCCATATGCAGTGAATTGATAAGTGATTTGCCAGTTCCCATTGGCCTCAAGGTTAAATTCAAATATGTTTTTATTTTGAATATATTGATATTTTTTAATATAACAATTTTATTGATGATATTTTTATCACTCATTGGCAATAGAGAGCCACGCTTTGTGTGATAGCAAAAGTAAAGTCTCTATTGCTTTTGAATTGGGGGAAAAGAGTTTGAAAGAAATGGCAATCTCAGTGCCAGTCCCGTCAAGTTTCACCAATCCAGTTTGCCAAGATGCACAATAAATTCACTGCTCAATAGATGGAAGTGGGTTTGACCTTTGTGTCGGGAGGCATTTTCATTTCATTTTTTACATAGTTCATAATCTTCCCAGGTTCTGCCTGTCTGTTGTGTTCGGAGCATGCGTACGCAGTGTGTTCCGTCTCAGTTCAGGGCCACGGGCGGTTTGCAGAGGAGGTCACAAGAAGGAAAATAAGTATTAGGATTCCCGAATTTCTTCAGGAAATACTCCATTGCTGACCTTTTTCGCTGCTTAAAAGAAAAACGTAACGATTTTGATATGTGTTGCTTTTTTTGATCACTTTTCCATGAGATTTTTTGCTCACTTTACCTTCATGTTTCTATAAAAACGGGACTGCTGCTCATAGGTGCAGAAATCTTTGCAGGCATTAGTTTGGTTTTAGAGACTCAGCACAGTAGTTTCTTGCCTTTTTCTGGTGCTAGGTGACTCTCTCATGTTTATAATTGAATCTGTAAGAATGTCTTGCCCAGTGTTTAGTGTTGTGATTTCTTTTAACCAGACTTTTGAAATTTCCTGATTCTGTCTGTCTGATGCACCACAAAACCTTGTATTATGCAGCAGCTGCAAAGTAGTAGTTACAGACACACGAGTAATGCAACAGTCTTGTCTTCCTGGAATTTTCCCTAAGCCACGGGTACAGGTTCCCTTCCCCCTCTGACCCATTTTTCAGACTACCCAAGACTGATGCATTTGTATACTTCGTAAGTGAAGATAAATATATCAATAGGGAAAAAGATAAAACCATTTACCCTTGTGCTTTCATTGTGTGCTCATGGGGAATAAAACCAGTCTGTGAAAGCAAATTAGACCTCTGCAGTTACTCAGCTCTAACAAACCAAGTATGTGTTCTTGAGTTTTGTGGTGATTTTTCTTCCTAAAAGTTAGAGGGTCCTAATTTAAGGTGGAGAGGAAAAAAAAGTCTTAAGTCTTTCTTAGAAGGTTATGGGAATAGTGTGTCCCCATTCTGGCATCTCTGCTTCTCAGAACGTGATCTTTTTCTACAAATTGCCCTCTATAAAGCATCGATTTATTTTCATGGCATGAAGAGTGTACTTTGTTTTAGTGAACAAAAAAATGTAAAAAGTAAAAGTAAAAATCTATGGCAGCAGATAGTTCAGATTTGTGTGTGCAGAGCAGATCAAAAAGAGCCGATGAGATCCGCAAGCTCCTGTAACTCTGCCCAGTGACCCCTTTTTCCTCAGGGATGTATTCAGCGAGCAGCTGATAGCATCTGTTGTCTGGCTCTCAGGCTCGCCATGAGCTCCTGATGGGGAGTCGGAGGAAGCATACCTGTGTCACGTGGCTTTTCCACGCCAGGTGAAATCTCCCGTGGCTGTTTTGCCACACGCCCAGGGCGGGCGGGCTCGGGTCCCGGGGCGGCAGAGCCGTGAGTCACGGGTGCCGGCTGCGCTCGGGGTTGCACGGCGGCTTTTTGCAAGACCTGTTTACTGACTGAGAGCGAGCTGTCCTGGGTGGTCATTAGCCAAGGAAATAGAACAATGTGAGAGCAACTTACTTGGTCTGCTGTCTTTCAGAGCACATTGGCAGTGGCTTTTTAAAAAAAATGAGGACACGTGTTGTCTTTGTTTTGAGTGATGTTCCACGGGAGGGTGTATTTATGGATCCCATATGAGGCTGTTACCTAAAGCAGGGGCTCTATCTAAAATCTGCTGTTTGAGACTGCTCTATTAAAGCTGGTTACATACTTGTCCAAGGAAGGAAAAATGGATCTTTTTGTCTCCTTCAGAAGAGGTTAACAATTCAGATCCTTCTCTGGAACCTTCCCTTTAAGAAATGAAAGAATTACACTTTTTCAGGAACTTTACTGTATGTGAATTGCCAGTTAACAAAAATATACACAGATATACCAGAGGCAATCTGGAGGCTCCAGCACACCAGAGAATGTCAAACATGCTTCTAAGCCAAGAGTAGATTAAAACTGAAGACCCATCTGAATGTCCTTCCCTGCAGCTTCTCTTCCTGCCCTGTCCCCACTGAATCCTCTTGTTTCTGTGTGTAACCCTTCAGCAAGGGAAGCGTGCAGAGCAGGAACAGCTACTTTCTGGTGTCTTGCAGGGGCTGGTTTGGGAGGGAATAAAAGTTTCATTTCCTGGTAGCTTTCAGAAATGGGGCCTCACTGAGCTAAGTGCTGCCTTCAGACAAGCTAACGATGGCGTAAGATTTTTGGAGTATGGATCTTACAGGAGAGTGGAGTCTTAAGTGCAGGAGCCGTAGTGGGAAATTTTAGCTGGTAGTGCCTCCAATTTTTTGTTTATTGGTTCTGAGGGGCAGAATGTTGCTGGCACAGGAGGCAGAGCATGGCACACGCACGTTACACTAGCCACACGCGGGAGCTGCAAAGCCAGGCCCCCGAAAGCATGCAGACACTCAGCTGAAGGCCACGTGTGCAGCTTCAGATGGCAAACCCCTTCCCTTGGCTGCTTGGAGATGCAGGCTTTAATTACATTATATCCTCTTTTTTTCCCTGTTTCCCTTTTTGAACGCAGAGGTCAGACCAGCTCTGGGTTCAATCAGGGCTGTATCAGGAAGGAAGGGGTTGTCTGTAGGATCTTGGATCTTGACCTCATTTGCTGCAGATGTGGGAGGATGGGGGGGAAAGGCAGGAGGAGAGGAGGAAATCTGGTAGGAAGGAAGGAGAGAAGGATTTTATCTAGAGAGACTGGATTTTGCCATGAAGTTTCAGCAGAATTCTGAGCAAGTTATTTGATGAGATGAGCTTGTCACACTGCGTGTTCGCTTCCCTTTTTGTGAGGAGCCCTGTTTGATAGCTTGAGTGGCACTCATTTGTGTTGGTGTACAGCCCCCACCCTGCACCAGAAGTTGTTGAGAGCTGATTTGAAGTGTGGACAATGCCTATAATGTTAGCTAACCTGAGAGGTTGGCTGCGTACTTGTGATTTAAAATATCTGTACTGTCCTTCACCTGCAAAGAGGAAAAAACTTGTTTCCATGAAGCATGCAGATGCACTAGTCATCAGTGCTGGAGGGAACTCCTGAAAAGTTGGTAATTGTGTCTCTACAGGAGGTTGGAATAATTTGTGGCAAATAACATATGAGTCCATTTAGATAAATCAAAGTGGGTGAAACAAGCAACTCCTGAATGAGGGAAGAGTCTGGAAAATGTGATGGAAACTTGAAAGATTGTTGCAACCATGACTGTGCTTCTTAAAACAGCTCTTGCACTTCACTTTTAAACCAAATTGAGAAGATAACCTGGATTTTCTCATGTGCCATCACTACAACGGGCACGTTGGCAATGAGTAGGAATGGACCTGACAGCACACAGCTTTCAAGGCGTTAGCACTGGTCCAGAAGCTGCCCCCTCTACCAGCACACAGGCCACTAGCACAGTTCAGTGAAAAGTTCACCAGAAATTTTTAACAGGTTCAAAACAAAGTATTTTTACTGACCCTTTTTCAGGAAACTGTAGAACCAGTTTGGCAGAAATGTAATTTGTGCACACAAATCCAAACAGAATGGTTGAAATCTGGCAAAGGTCTAAGGAACTGAAGATCGTATCCTCTAATGGGAAGTGTCAGACAATCTTAATAAGACTACCAGTCCTGCCTGTAATAATACTGGAGGGGCCCAGAGTGGGAGGCACACAATGCTGAGAGGAGAATTAGCAATTCTTGTATAATTAAATGCACAAGATTTGTAAACAAGACTGATATCTTTTAAAAGTATGCATTTTAAAACCACTTTTATGTGCCAATCTTGTAGTGAGCATTAAGAGCAGCGAGTATGTTGTGGTTGCCTTGGATTAAGATCCTTCTTTCCACAGGAAGTGTTTGCAGTCACCCCACGGTCGGCAGAATCAAGTTTGTGCAAGATAAGAAACAGAGGAATGTCTGTGCTAGGTTGGAGCACTGGTCAAAATACACTAATCTCCTATTGCTTCGGAAGAAAATAAAACTGCTCTAATAACTGCTTACATAAATATGGCCAAGGGTGAAGTGTCTTCTTCACCCCTAGGCAGAGGGTGGTTGGTTTTCTCCTGCCATGTGGGGGCTGGAAGATCATACAGTGTGACTTGTCACTGGCGTTATTGCTAGTATATGTTGTGATCCTACAGTTCATGTAATTGTTTCTGTTTCTAGAAGACACTAAAATACTAATAATAGGGAAATAAGATGATGCTTATAATATTGTAACCAAGGAATTATAGTCTGACAAGATAGATAAATCATGACCTCCAGAATACTCCTTTTACTTTAGTGACCATGCGAATTTTTGCTTTTTTTAATTCCTGTGTTCTGCATTGAGGTAACTTCTCCTGGAATCTGAAGGGGTTAATGCAGAAGTGGTGACAGATTAGTCTGGGACAGGCTGTGATCTGGAGTAAAGGAACTATCCCAAATAGCTGGCCAGCTGCCAAGCGGATAGATGATTTGGAAAACACATCAGCAGAGCAGTGGGGTTCTCTGGAGCAGCTCTGGGTGAGGATTATCTGTCAGTTTAACTGCTCTTCTACATAGTCTGACTGACATACCCGAAGTTCCTTTAGTTTTATATAAGGAAAACTATTAGCAAACATCTATTTTATCTCTGGGCTGCTAATAAATTGAATGAGAAACTCCTCTTTTCTTTCCCTCTAACGTAAGTGTAAAAAGTGGGGGAAAATACTTTGATTAAAACATTTCTGCTCCCTTTTTCTCATTGTTGTTCTCCAGCCAGCCATTGAGCTGATGAAGAGTGTGGAGGGGCTGTAAGAAGGGAGATTTTCTGAAAATAAGGCACATTTCTATGGGAGTCGAATGATTCAGAATTGAGTTCCACATAATTCACCAGGGATCTCTTGCAGTTCAAGTAAAAAGTCTGTCAAGCAGTGGTGAAGTTGAAGAGGTCTGAAGTCTCTTGGGCACAGCTGGTAGGTGGAGTATTTCAAAAGGGGAGAAATGAAGACTCGGGATATGGTGACTGAGCTCCCCATGTTACCCCAGGTCAGCATTTTTGTTTTGTAGGTATAGAAAAATGCTATTGTACTCTTGAATTGTGAATTTTAATTACTGCAAGCAATTAAAAGCTTGTGGTTTGTTTGTTTTTTTTTTTACCAGCCATTTGGTGACCTAGATGACACAAGTGAATGGCCTCAGTCCATTTCTCTTTGAGCAAGGAACCACACTGAAAATATTGCCGTTATGTTGGACTTCCTCACTGGCAGGCTCTGATGGGAGGAGGACGGAGAGGGTTAGAACAGCCAACTTTCTTTCAAGTCCTTTCTGGAAAATTTTCTGCTATTGCTAATATCTGCCAGAGCAACCCCAAGAGCATTAGTGAAGGCAGGCTGTTGGGGCAGCCGTAACTGGGTTCTCAAAACCTGATGGTTCCTTTGCCAGGAGACACCTGGAGCTGTGTCTGTCCTGGCATACTCAGAGTGGAGTCCCAGCATACTCGGCTTGAGTGGAGCTCTGCAAGTGGGAAAGTCTCCAGACAAAAGGCCAGTGTTGACATAGTTGTGGTCTCTCCAGGCCATGCTTGTGACACATCACTAGGGTGGTATGAGGGGAAGTTTCCATTAACCATTGTTCCCAGCTTGCAGCCACCACCACCGTGGAGTTCTACAGCTGGATTTCCAAAAGAGCTTAATACTCAAGAGCTCTCATTTCAGCAACTTAAACAGAGGGGCCAAGTTCTTTCCAGAACACTTGGCAACCGTCAGCCCCCATTGAGAACAAAGCTAAGCACATTAAACAGTCCAGCCACTTCACTGTTGTGAAAATTTGGCCGCTGTTGTGAGTGCAGCGTTCAAAGAACGCAGACTGGCAACAAAGGCAGCTGGCTCCCCACGCCGAGCAGTGAGGTGCTGTGCCTCTGCCCAGCCGCTCCGGCCGGGGCCGTAGGCTTCCTCCTCAGCCCGTTCCTTGTGCATCACAGCCCCTGAGCGGCCCTTCCTCTGGATGTTGTGACAGCTGTGGAGCTTGCTGATGTGAGGATTAGTCGGCTGCTGGGCACATGACGTTCAGATTGCTGTGCTTATTTGACCTACCTCTGATTGCGAGGAATTTAGTGCATAAAAATAACATGCTGAACAAATTTGGCAGAAGGATGCACAGCTAAAGTGCCCTGCACGGACGGGGAGAGGAGCTTGGAGAGGGATGTAACGCAAGGCCTCGTGCTGTACTCCTGCAGTAATAGCGGTGCCAAGTCCAGCACAGCCCACGCTGTCATCTTGGGTTACAGCGAGTACCAGCACCACATAGATGTAGTGGCCATTAGCCAGCAAACTAACACAGACAGGTTCCTGGCTTGTATTGTTGGCAAAAATTGACAGACTAAATGAAAAGGTATCAAGAGCCAGGAGTTGCCTCATGTAAAACGCTGGACAAAGAAATAACCGGGGCTTGTGCCTGGGTTTCTAGACACCCTTAATTAGCTCTGTTGTGCTCGGTGGCGTTGCTGGTCACAGGCGGGAGCGTGGCGGGACGGGAGTCAGCCCACACGGGCTGCTGGAGCCGTGTGTGTAGGAGCCGCTGGCAGGGCAGCAGCCGGCAGGCTCCGGGGGGGATGTTCAGCTGTGTGCGGGATGGGCTCAGGCGTGGCACTAGTGAACTGCATTCGTCTGAGCGAGCTCTACATCGGTACCTGGGAAATCCTGCCTTTGCTGAGGGGCCGGGCCTGGCTGGCTGCTGGCAGAGCTCCTTAGACTAGGGGAAGGGGAATGTGCATGGAGGGAAACAGGCAGGATGGGGATAGCTGCAGGTTCTTGTCCTAGACTGCTTTGTTCATGCGTCACTCTTTACTTTGCGTTGCTGTTGCTTTGCTAAGGTGTTCCCTCAATTTCTTGTGTTTAAAAGGAGCATTTTTGACCTTTCCTTTGTCAGAGAGATATTAGAATTTCTTGAGGCCAGTGATGACGAGGCTTCTGTTATTGTGTAATATGCACATTATAGATACATGATAGTATGTAAACTGATACTGTTAATCTAGAACTTCAGCAATATTTAAATACAGGCTCTTTTGTTCAGGGCAATTAGAAAGCTGGGGCAGATTTCACAATCCACTTGACTTTTAGAAACACCCTGTGTGCTCACCAGAAATATTATGAAAATACCCAGAGCTAGTGTCTTGCTTCATTTTTATCTGCATTACAGAATTTGCAAGATCTGTACATGCATTAAAAAAATACCTTGCTGCTCTGGTACAAGCATATTCACATCAAAGGAAGCTTTCCTGCATTTAATCCTTCAAATAAGCCTGTTTCTGCCAGCCCATGTATGTGAAATGAGATTAGCCGCGCATTTAAAGCGAGGCTCCAGGAACGCCCGGTGCATCGCGGCGTTCGGGCTGGCTTTGGAGCCGTTCCTGGCAGGCGCGTCCCCGCCGCCACCATCGTTACAGACATAGAGGAGGGTGCTTTAAACGCCGGACTCGATGATCTCGGTTCTGAGATTCTGGGATTCTGCGGAACGCACCCGCGCTAATCGCCGCCGTCCGCAGGGCGGCTGGGGCGGGAGGCGGGAAAGGGGAGCGGGGAGCGGGCGCCGCCTGCTGCCTCCCGCCTCCCGGTGTTCTGTACCCTTCGGTAACTTTGATCCTCCTTTCCTCCTCTCCCAGGGCCTGGCGAGCCCTTCCTGGAAGCTGATTTTATCAGCGCCGTTTTAAAATAGAAGTTACAAAAGACGAGCCCTCAGTTAGCGAGCCCTGCTTTGCGCAGTGCAATTCCCACCTGTGTTTTCTTGCCGCGATCTTCTAGATTAAAATAAAAACGACATTGTTAATGCTGGCCTTGGTTTGGAATTGGAAATGACATTTAATGTTTACCGTTTTACACCCAAAATGTTGCAGATGTGGGCACAAATAAGGAAATATTATGCAGTCACAGGATGTTTTTGCAATTATTATGAAAGCTGTCGTATCTCTAAAGTCAAAGTGAATTAGCTAATAGCCAAAATTATAAAAGAATATCTGCTTCAATCAGAGGTCCTCCCTCTGAAGTCTGTGAGGCTTGTACTTCTGAGGCATCTGAAAACTTCTGAAACTTCTGCCCCCGGGGATAGTCCAGGCAGATGACTTTAGGATCCTATTTTTGGAACCTTTGGTTGAGATGTTAAATTGGATTTTTAGTGGGAATGGTGCCTGAATTGGTGCTGTAGGATCTTGAAGGCTTTATCTAAGATTAAAACAGAAAAATGGGAGGGATATAATTCTTTTCTGGGGATGGGCTCCTTTTTTATTAGATTTTATGTACAGTAAAAGAGCGATGTGGCATAAATAAGTGTTCTTTCATTTTGAAGAACATCTTTAAATAGTCATTGTAGCCTTTCGTGTTGTTAGCTTCCTTCACTGTGTTTTAGAATCTCACCACTAGGATTTCATAGAAACTGTCAGTCTCCTTAGTGGAGTGCCTCAGCACAGCTTGGAAGAGATACTGTGGTATTGCAAGTACTGTACAGTGTTTCATTGTAAAGTAAAGGTAACCTGAAAGGTATTTATGAAGAAATCTGTGTATGAAAGAAATGGGAAGGATTGCAGTGTGGTGGTTAACTTCTTCCTGAGGATGTGATCTTAATGAGGTGGCATGGGTTGGAGCAATATGTTTTCTGCCTGCAGTCTAGGGCAACTCAGTGTTGGCTTCAGTGATCTTATGTGGACGTCCACGATGAGCAACTAGAATTAGGAACCAATTCTGAAAATAAAAGCACGAGCATGTCTGGATTTGAATATGCACCCTACAAAATAGACAATCTAATATTTAACAAGAATAGATAGCAAATTTACAGTGAAAGCTTGAAGAATTACTGCTTGTAAGGTATTTAGAGTTCTTCTAAAATCCATGCTCAGTTACGTTATTTACATATTTTCATCTAACACAGCTGAATTTATCCTTTATTTCTGTAGGTCAGATCTTGCCAGCAAACCGAAACACACCAAGTCCCATTGATCCTGAGACTATCCAAGTTCCTGTTGGCTATGAACCTGACCCTGCAGATCTTGCTCTTTCCAGTATTCCTGGCCAGGAGATGTTTGACCCTCGTAAGCGCAAATTCTCTGAAGAAGAGCTGAAACCACAGCCGATGATTAAGAAAGCTCGCAAAGTCTTCATTCCAGATGACCTGAAGGTAAATTGGAACTGGTGACGAGGTTGTTCATACAAACTTTGTGACAGTTACTCTCTGAGATACAGGTTCGGAGCCTGAAACCATTTCCTCGTTTAAGGTAGATCTGCCAGACTAAATACAGCTTTGTTGTAGAATAAAACTCTTCTGAATAAGACCAAAGGGAGGATGCCCCTTCTTGGTTATGCAACAGTTGAAATTCATGAGATCAATATTAATTTCCTTTGTATGCCAGAAACATTCTGCATGACCTTGGACGAACTTACTTTCTCCCATATTTCCCACTTATGAAACAGTCTGATCATATTTCCTTTTCCTCCAGCCTATGTCTGTCTCATCAGTGCAGACTGTGAGTTCCTCAAGGAAGAATCCTGCTCTTTTGGGGTCTCTGGAGGTCCCTGATAATGACAGAATGAAGCATGTTGTGTCTTGGTTAGATCTGTGTTTGGTAATGAATGGGAACACTGTAGTAAACAGTACTGATCTAACTGAAAGAATCTCAGCTAGATGTAGGAAGAGAGAGCTAAGTTGTTCTGCCAAGAGCTGTATTTTAGTACGATAACTTCAAAGACGACATAATAATAATACAGTGTTTGAAAAGAAAGAGCACCTTTGTCTGTACCTTTCACTGCTTCTGAGATGTGATAGAGGCAAAGGGAACGAAGAGAGCAGAACAAATTGATCAACTGATTCAGCTTATCAGACAACTGTGAAAACTGCAATTATTTGCAAACTTTTATTCCCAGCATGTGATTTCCAGAGGAGCTTTTTAGTCAGAGGTAGTGCAGAGTTTCAGTCTGCTGTTGCTCCTGCCCCCTGAGACAGGCCGAAAGCCTCTGGCATCAGTGGGAGCCCTGGCTGCACGTGCAGAGGGGCCAGGCTGCCTGTGTCAGCACCAGACTGACAGCGCTGGGCAAAGAAGCCGGTGCTGTTCGCTGGTTTTATCTCTGAAGATTCTCTTGTGCAGGTTAAAAGCACAGATGCACCTCTCCAGTAGCATTCAGGTGGTGTATTGCTGTCACCTTGTCTGGAGTATCCTCAGCTTTCATTTGGAAAGGTTTATCTGCCCCTGCTGTTACTCACCTGGGCAAATTTTACTACTACTGATGCTCTGTTGCTGTTGGCAGTGTGCCGAGAGGTCTGTCTAAAGAGGAGTGTTTGATATGGGAATGGCTGGGTGGGTGTGAGGAGGTTGGTGCCATTCGTCACTTTGTTCTATCCCCTAATTACACTTACTCATCAGAGCAAACTTTTGCCAAAGCTGCTGTTGGACTAGTCCACACCAGAGATGGAAAATACCAGTGTCTTGCATGCAGCAGTAGGGCGCAGAAGTTTTCAGCCAAAGGCTGAACTGGAAGTTCAGGATCTCTCATTTCCCTGAGATAATGACATCAGTTGCCCTTGACTCATTTCAAAGTGCTTGACCCAAGTGCTGCTTCTGCCCTGGCATGTGGAAGGGCTGTGGAGTTCTGGGGGAGGGTAAGCAGATTAGACCAGTCAATCGTCTCTGGGTTGCATGTGATTTTGCAATGCCAGCCTTACCTCTTCCAGGCCTGGATTAAGGGATTTGCCATAGCAATTTGTTAAAATAAAGAGGGATGAAGCCTAGGTGGCACACTAATAAATTGCTTAAAGCTGATTTTTATGGAGGGGAATGAGATGGGAAATTATAAATAAGATTTGGGTCATTGCTTTTTGCTGCATGTTTGTTTTTAAGAGGATTTTTGGGGGTCCCACCTACGTACAGGTGAAGAGCAGTTGAGAGATACGCTGGCTGTAAGCTGAACTCCCACAGAGCAGTTCCAGGGTACCTGTAGCAGTGTTTCACTCTGGCTTTGCCTTACACGAGCAGCAGCAGCAGATGCAGAGCAGCAGCATTGGCCTGGCGTATGTCATGCTGAGAGGCAGAGGAGCTGAGGGGGTTTGTTCACAACGTGCAGCCTTGGAGCAGATGGCTCCTGCGCCCGGCAGCACGAGCCACAGGGGCAAGTCTGTGCCTCTAGAAATAGAGAGATGGCCCTGGGAGCGCCAGTTCAGCTGTATGAGTTGACCAGGCAATTTGAGGTCTGAATGGTAGCATCCCTCTTCTGCAGGGGACTGAATTTCACTCTTCATGAGAGATTCTGACCACTGAGCTGCTGCCATTCCACTGGAGGCTGCTTCATTGGAGTGGAAATTGGGTAAAATTAGGTGGTTTGTTAGAGCCTTTGATGCACCAGTGCAGTAAGGTGATTCTCCTAGAGGGAGGTCTTTAGGGGTGATGCTTTGGGAATGTGTTAAGTTATGAAACTGTAGAGATTAGTGGACCTATTTCTGACAAATGCCTTTTTTTTTTCCCCTGTGATCAAAGCCTATTGTACTCACCCCTTTGTGGATGGTACCAAAACAGTCAAGTTTTGTGCCAAGGAATCCTCTTCCAGTTCTAGGGTGCAAACAGAAACACTTTGGGGCTCAGTAGGGTGAGAACTTTGAGTAGAAAAAGAGCTGAACGGTAGATGGAATAGAAGATGCCAACAGAGTGAATCAGGTGCTGGTGAAGGTGAGCAGGGTGTTCAAGAGGTGGTTAGTACCTGGTGGTTAGAGGGTGTTGCCACAGGCACAGGGTCAGCGTGGATGTGAGATGAGTTGTACCACTGGAATATTGCTTCATTTTTCCTTGGAGGAATTCACAGTCAAGAGGATGGGGGCTTAGCATTAACATTCTGACAGAAGCACGGGCAGGCGCCTGCGCTCCCCGGCCGGATTGTTCCCTGTGAGCCGTGCCCGCAGTCCCGGCAGCGCCGCGGGAGGGAAGTCCTCCCGTCCGCAGGCC
>NW_008623730.1:0-463 GCF_000691845.1 Merops nubicus
ACAGTTACAACAGCCCTTGGGCAGACACAAACTGTCATTTTCTGGGAGTCCCCACTCAAGCAAGCGTGGACAACATGACTCTAGAGAAAAAGGGTCAAACAACAGAGTCACAGTCTTAAGACAGTAAGGGAACTTGGTTTCTGGTATTAGCCACAAAATTTCTGTCTTGACCCTTAGGTTGTTCATCTCTATGCCATAGATTCTTTATCTCTTAAAGCAGATATTTAAAAAAAACTTCTCAGAAATCTTGTGAAATATTAAGTGCTGAAAAAAAATTGGATGTGGTGTCAGGGCAAGTCTTGAAAAAGGGCACATTAGTACCAAAACTTAATACAAATAAGGCACTTCTGGTGGACACCCTGGTTCATCCTCTGTCCAATTATTTCAGGTAAGAAGACATCTTCACCATCACTGTTAGTGGCACTTATTACTTTATATGCAAGATTAACAGCAAAAGCTCTCC
>NW_008623731.1:0-22068 GCF_000691845.1 Merops nubicus
TGTTTTTCTCCCTAAAACTGAGAAATTGATGGTTGTGTTGTTGTTCTGGATGACTTGGGTAATTGTGTAGCTCATTAGCACCATGTTGCCACACAGGTAGATGGCAAAGACAGTTGCTTCTTTACACAAGTGAGGATCTGACAAGCAGACAGAATAATTGAGGAGGGTGTGATGCTTAATACAAAATTTAAGAGCTTGGCACTCTCAGGACCCAGGCGTGCAGGGAGCCCATGTGAAGTGAGGAAGTGTTTTACACAATCATTTGTCAGACCATAACTGCTCATTAAACAATGGTCAGACTCTTTCAAAGTAAATTCACTCCCTCCTGCCTAAGGAGAGCTGAGATGTACGTGTGTATATACCCATAAACTCCTATGGTTTAGACACAGCAATTAGAAACTAATTACACTAAAACACTTAATCCCAATACGGAGGGGGGGAAAAAAAACCTGTTGAAATTTGGAGTTGTTAATCCATCATTCTAAGTCAACAAGTGCCAAAGTGAAGGAACAGAGCTGAAGCCAAACTAGCTTGAGGAGGGTTTTTTGTGTTTAGCCTTTCTCTAGCCATGGAAGTGGGTGTTTTGTCACAGGGGGTCTTGCTGTGATTATGTTTATACTGAGCTTTCCAGGGGCATTTCAGAATGTAATAGTTAAATTTTATTCTCAACTCTCTCTGTGCATCTTAATTTAGTTCAGCCAAAGCAAGAATTAAATGCAGCTTTGGTCCAACTAAAAAGAAAAACTCACACCAAGAAAATAGGGAGCCTTGTGGGTACTTCCAAAAAAAGATGCTGTAGTTTATTAGGGCTGATTTAGTTCCTGTTCATTGTATTGTAAGAGGCTCTGTGACAAACATCTCTACTTTGTTATATAGTTTACCATTCAGTTTTACATGTCTGTGATTGAGGGAGGTGTAAAATTGCTCCTTCATGTCATGATAAAACAGGACTTCTCTAAACAAATCAAGGGGTTTTTTTCCACTTCTGTGTAGAGCTGACCAAAATCAGGAATTTCCATTCTATGAGACATTCCCCTTGATAAAACCTAACTTGATTTTTCTTTTGGAGGTATGTCATTGTACCAGGCAGTAAAAGCTAGAAAAGAGAAAACAAAATGTTATTGCTTTCAGAAATGGTGACAAATTTTGACAAAAGTCAGAAGAATTGATGCCTACCTTCAAAACATTTGGATTTCACAGCAGAAAGCTGCTGCACTGGAAAAATATCGATCAGCTCTGCATGAAAGATCATGTTGCATTTGTGGAGGGAAATTTAGGGAGAGGCCTTTGGGTGATTCACGTTCCTCCTGCTTCTCCCCTGACGCTGCGATGGGCCAAAATAAGCTTCAAGGTCACGAGCACGTTTTAGGCTGAGGAGTTTGGCAGGTAAAGCCTATTCCACAGACATCAGGGGTACACACAGCTGAGCCGAAGTGGAGCCCACGTTCAGCTCCACACAAGAGAGGTTGATTGTTTTGGCCTCTTTCCTTTGCTCTAGGGTAAAATAGAGGCACCCTTCTTGGATGTTATTGGTGCGAAATCGTAAGTTACAGTTTTATTACCAGTTGCTGTGTGTGAGGGAGGGAGGGAGAGGAGGAGGTGGCAGCTATAGGAGAACATAACCACTCTTTTGTAACTATGAATCCATTCTTTTTTATATTTTTTGCTTTCCAAAACATAGGTTTAATTTTAGGGAGAGAAAAATAGAATTTGTGTTTCCAAAGAACATCGAACAGACATTATGACAATGGGTTTGTTTTTTTTTTTTCAAGTCTGCTTTTCTCCAGACTGGGTGAATTCTTCAATTTGCATTGCTGATTTTTTATTTAATAAAAATCCATAGATGGGCTCTATGGATTTATTTTCCCTTTTTGTAATGTCCACCTTACATCCTACAAAGTTTTAATCATATGTTGTAGCTTTCACATCCAGTGTTTCCAAGTGCTATGTAAAACCTTCCTGTCAATGGTTGGCTCAACGTGAAAGTCTTGGGAACACAGATAAAATCTGACTTACCAGCACTTGTCATGGAGCCCAGGGTTATATGAGACCTGTCCTGCTAAGAGAAGAAGACCATGAGCAGAATTGCTACTCAAGGGGAGCAAGAGACAGAATTAGGGGTGATTCAGGCACAAAAAAAAAAGAGTTATGAGTCCCATAAACAAGCCATGAATAACTGACTCAACAGTGAAATTTTGGAGAGGAGAATGACAGAATTTATCATCCTTCTTTGGACATCATGTTCAGTGGAGTTTAATGGTGCAATATTCAGTCACAATAGTTTTGGTGACCTATCTGGATAGTTGTAGATGGCAAAGATACACAGAAATTTAACAAGAATGCTTCAACTTTTGGGGCAGTGTTAGACCCAGAGGAGGACAGAATGAGGAGCTTTCCAGTATGGTCCCTGAAACACTGGCAAACTGATCCCATCCTGATCTGGAGCATCCATGTTTTCCATGTCAAACATCTCCCTGCGTTTCATTACTTTGCAGATTCCAAGGACCTCCAATCTGTGTTGAGTTGTAAAGCTCTATTCAATGACTTGGTTTGCTTCCAAAAAAAAAAGAGGCTGAGAAATTTGGATCTGGAATCAGGGTTGTTGGGGGAAATGTTTTTTTCCCTTGTTAACTCCAGGATATTTGTGTTGCTTTGCATAAGGTACAGATGTATTTAGTTTTCTCAGTGTCAGAAGCCTCAGCTGAGATATTTAGGAGAGTCCAGAACCAAGAGGTTTCATCAGCTGGATGATTTTTGTCTTCAGCTCAGCAGAACTGGGACAAAGAATTCTTTGGGGCAATACCATGACTAGTTTGTCATCGTGCCCCTCTTCTTGGCTGTGACTGCAGGAACATTTAGCCATATCTTTGTGTTTTTCTCTGCAGCTCATACCTCAGTCATCTCCATTCCTCTAACCAACTGTGGCTGATCTTCTGCATTTACAGTCAGTGGTAGTCAAGTCCATCAAGACATGTTCTATTCCTTTGTGTTTCAAGGAGTGATTTTCCAATTTTTCATGTACAAAAGGGATATAACCACCCTTGAAACAATCTGTAGATATATTGTTCAAGGAGGTCTGGCCAGTTGAGCTCACCTGGAGCACCACAGGGGAGTGGGGACAGGCTTTTTTCACTCTAGCGTGTTGATGGTTGTCCAGTTGTCTCAGTTCTACCTTGGATGGTATTTGGAAGCCAGAAGCAGGGATGGGCAGAGCAACCTTGTGATGATTTCTGCCACAGGCAGAGCGCAGGGTGACTTCTTTGCTCTTTGAAGGGATACTCTATAAAAACTCTAAATTTAGCAAACATTAAAGGTACGCTGGTATTTTTTTTTTTAAATTATTGTTACAATATTTGGTAACTTCTGTTCCCCTCTGGCTGGGATTCGAGAAACCTCTCCCACCCCTTCCCCAACTCCTTGACAGCCATCCCTAGTTGTAAAATAATAGACCATCAGCCAGCAATAATTTGCAATCCAAACAGACTCGACGCTCTCTGACATTTATTGAAACCTCAGACCCTGTTCGCTGGTTTCAGTTTTCCTCCCTTCGCTCTGTTTTTACAGACAGACAAGTGCTTAGATTTGGGTTTAATAATGAGGAGAAATTTCATCTTGGCCCAGCTTTGCTTGTGTTGGCTGCGGCGGGGGCTCGCAGCAGACGGGCGGTTGGAGTTAATTACGCTAAATGGTGAGAACATTATTTGACCCCACTGGTTCAGCACCAGATGTTGTACGTTGCCTCTGAGAAACCAGCAGAGACGTAACGCTTTCGAGGCTGGATGGGGAAGGGTAACACACTTGGAGCTTAGTCACTGGGTTGTTTTTTTGGGTAGCATTAACCATCCCAGGATAAGCCCGTGACAAACGAAGCCCCGTGCGTTATTGGGTACAGATGACAACGTTCAGCCTTGGCCACTTGGGGCAAATTAGGGTACCATTGTACTTTTGGAATTGAATGCATCAAAATCCCCCTCCTCCCCCCCTCCCTTCCACCCCCCCAAAAAAAAAATCATTTTGCTAAATGTACAGTTCTGCCAGCACAAGGTATCGACTTTGGTAAATCCTTCCTGGAAAGTGAACTTTACATTTATGGGCCAGACATGATGGAATTTAATGTTTGAAAATGATTAAAGGATTTTGTTCTTTCCTAGTAACAACTGCATTTATCAAGGTGGCAGCCACGGTGGCCTCAGAAAGAGCTGAAATGTAACTGAACTGCTGAGCTGATGCTGGCGTGGGTCTGGGAATCCCTCCGGTCTTTAAGCGTTAGGGTTGGGGAGTTCCATTTGGAGATAGGGGAGGCAGGGAGTGCAAAGTGTTTATTGACCCCAGCCTGTGTTAATAAAGCATTGGAAGTAGGACCTGCTTGGGGATTGTCAGGGCTAGAGCAAGGTTGTACTGACCTGCGTGGAAAGCTGAAACTCCTCTTAGTCTTTGAATGAACTGTTTGGGCTGTGGCAGTGACAACACTTCTGCAGGCTGATGTAGCACTGGAAAGCAAGGGAAAGGGTGTTCTTACCACAACAAAGGTATTCCCATTGCCTTTCTTTGCTTGCATGGGAGTGATAAGGCTTTAACATTACACAATTTGCAGACAAATTTGAGTTAGGTCTTCTTTTCCAGCGTGACATCACTCAGGTTTCACCCACCAGGAGCCTCCTTCACCTCTGTCCAGCTGTGTGAGGCTGCTCTGGGTGCAGGGACACTCAGTTCACACCTTCCAGGAGCAGCTCTGGACAGGATTTAGTCATTGATTTGAGGATGACAATCTCTACAGGAGCAAAGCCATCGACCACTCAGCAGAATTCAGAATCATTTGATAACTTTGGTAGCTCATGGTCTCTAGTATTTTTAAAACATCACCATTTGCCTATAGCATTATTACAGGAGCTTAACCATAAGAATGTCTTGGTTCAGCCTTGCTGTTCCTTTGTCATTCTCCCACAGAGGGGCTGCAAGGGCTCCTGAAGACCAGGCTACAGAAGTGTTTCAAGTCCTGTATTACTACATATAGCTGAAACACTGTAAACTGGATCACTCAGACTCTCCCACGTTGCTGTTTCACTTTGAATTTAGCTGGTTTTCAGTGCTTTTCTCCCAACACGCAGCAGAAGGGCACTGTTGAGGTAACACAACCCAAAGCAGAATGCTAAAATGGGACCATTTCCAAAGTTTCCTGATTTGGTGAGGTGGTATTGGCCATCTTGATCTATCAAAGTCCTCCAGTCAGATATGTCTATTAAAAAATAATGATTCCTCTGGAATAAGTGGAGCTATTCTGTAGTTGCTGCAGCAAAAGTCTGAACAAAATATCTTGTCTGGTTTTTTGCTGTGAACTTTGTGCCAAGTGCATCACTCAGGGACCCTTCTGCCTGTGATGAACTTTACAGCACATCCCATGTGCCTGAAGGCTGTAAAGGATGCTGGTGTACCAAGGTTGAGGACACCATAAATTGCAAGGAGGTGGCAGTGAGGCAAGGTTCAGTTCTGCAGCTCTGAGACCTCCTGGTTTCACTTAACCCTCTGAGGTAGGTGCCATGAACACAAGTGTGATACCATGGCTGGACCTCCTCTTCTGAGACTGCCATTAACTCTCAGAAGTAGCATTTTGTACCCATCTACTTGGGCCAGCATTGGTAGGACAGGAGAGATGGTACTTGGAGCTTTCTCAGATGCACCTAGACAGCAGAGGAGGGGACACATCTGATCATGTCAAGGTCTAGGTGCTGTCAGGTAGGCACAGATTATTCCAGCTTTTTTTCCCTGCTTTGAGCACCAAATAGGTAATTCTGGATGCACTGTGCATTTTGCTCTATTTTGTGCAAAATTATATGCCTAGCATGTCCATCTTAAGAGTTCTTGATTAAGCTTGGAGGTCACAGCAACCTTTTCTTGGATGGAGAGAGACTGGGTTTGGTGTATGGTCTACTGGGGTGTCTAGGAGAGATTTAGATTCACTCACAGGCTGCAAGGTTGTCTATAATTTACTGTGAACCAGGAGAGACATTAGCTGAAATTTTCAGGAGCAGATTAGGTTGAAAAAATTTATGACAGCATTTAGAAACATTAGACTTAAGACTGCATGCCAGAGCATGACAAAATAGCAGGTAATAACAGATCTCATTAGAGCTGTTTATTTAAATTGAACATTATCCTGTCAGGGATGTTTTCACTGCTGCATAGGTCTTATTTTCACCCAGATTAACTTTTGCCCAATGCAGGCACCCAGAGATGTCTTCCTAGGGACTGCTCAGTGTGTGGATTCATTCCAATGTGCTTGCAAAGTCTCAGTTTTCTGTTATTTTTGAGTTCTAAGGACAGTGCTACTTTCTACTCTTCTTTATTCACCCTCTCTACATTTCATTATCTTTATGTATCAAAATGCAATTAGATTTTCTATAGTTACCTGAGTGATTCAGACTCCAATGTTCTATTTCAAAACCACAGATAAACCCAGCAACACTTTAAGCACCTCAACCCCATATAAAGGTGCTTATAAATGACTTTGTGGCTCTTGGGTGTTATCACCTTGAAGCCTTGGTCTTATATATCAATGGATGTTACTCTGCTGAGCATCTGACCTCTGGCAAAGCAGGATCCAGGATGTACAGCTCTTCAGGTTCAGGAAACACTGTGCCACAGGAGAAGTCTTGGCTCATACATTACAACTGTACATTCAGAAGGGTTCTGTAAATCAGAGAGGGTGCCCTAAACCCAGACCAGAAGACTTAGCTCACCCTCCATGAACAAGAATTGCTGTCTCCATAGTATTAAAGCATTTGCTTTTCTTTTTCTTGGACCACAGTTCTTTTGTCTCTTAATAGTCACCTTTCTAGTACTTATTCTTTGTACTTTAAATATAAAATACATGTACAGAAATTCTCCAGATGTATTCTCCTCTCCACAGCATCTAGTTTATGCTTCCTAACCTTAAATAATCTTTCCATGTATGGATATATTCTTTTAGCTTGTCTGGCCAAAATAATGTTAAAATTGCTTTCTGTCTCTTATTTCAGCAAATCAATCTGTTTCCTTATATGTTAATTGTAAGAATTTGGAAGGAGTCACTGATAAAACTTTTTCAAGGGCTATTCAGGGGGACAGAAAATGGCTTTGGGCACACTGGATGAACCAAGCTACTTTCCTGGAGGCTGCTCAGTATCTCCAGGTTAAAAAAGAAAACGTATTATCTAAAACATGTTGCTAGAGAAGGGGCTATTGCACCAACTCAAGAGAGGTTCCCTGATGTCCCCCCACCTTAGATTTCCATTTGCACACCCCTGTGACTTTGATGAAAAGCAGTAAAATGCTATTAGCTTCAGTGGAGCCATTTTAATAGGGGCTTTAATATGCACTTCACATGCTTCACATCCACCTTTTCCTTACTCTCAAGGCTCCAGTAAAACATATTTTAACCTATCAGGGTTAAAAAGTGTCCTTCTGCCAGAAACCCATCAAATCCATTTACTAATGACGTATATTCAAGACAATATAATGTTTTTGATTCATGTTTTTTGGAAAGCATTTTGAGTTGACTTCCCTGTAAAATCTTGCCACTTTATTAATCCCTGTTGAGTAGCTGGCAGACAGCTCTGTGCTTTATTTGGCTGATGGCACTGGTTTTGAGATAATGCCCAGCCCTGCCATTCTCATTAGGGCAATAAGCAATTTGAAAAATGCCTTTCAACAGCAGGTGAAATGTCTGACTGGAGTCACCTGCCAAGGTCCCCAGGATCCATCAGCAGCCGTGGCCATGGTGGGAGGAATGACTGGAGCTGTGGGGATGCCTTTGGCTTCTCTCTGGAGCCACCAGACTTTTCCCAGGGAAGGTCTTTTGGAACAGAATTTTGAATGTGCTTCTGCAAAGATTCTCTTCTTGACAGACCTTTGTTTTCCCTGGGGTCCACTTCGTGCTCATCAACACAGAAAAGAGAGTTTGTGTATGGGGATGAACTTCCAAATTAACACCAATACTCACTGTTACAGAGAAAACCCTCTCACTAAAAAGACTATTCAACCCCATTCTTCAGTCACTGAGCTGCTAACTTCTGGACTCTCCTGTTACCAGCCATGTTCTTGGTTTCCTTGGATTGTGCTGGGTGAACACTGTCTATGTTGGTCACTTTTAATTAATTTTTGAGTTTGCTCCAGTTTGACTTCTTCACATTTGTTAATATTTAGTTCCACATGGTTTTAATAACCTCAAGATTCACATACACAAATAATCTGGATTAGTAGACCAAAGTAAGCATCAAGATGAATAGATGGACTTGAAATTAAAGAAATTCAGAGGAATATTTAAACTTCTTCACAGCAGCCAAACAGCCACCAACAGTTTATTAAAAGAAGCGTGCCACTTCACTGCTAAAATCTCTAAATCATTCCTGCCTGTGTTTTTAAACAATATTAACTTCAAGCCACTGAGTTGTGTCGTTTTTAGGTAACAGAGAAGAAAATTTTCCTTGCTGCAGGAAACACAGGGTATAATTCTGTGGCTGATGTTGTGGTAGGGTGCAGACTGGTTTTTCCTTTCTGCCTAAGCCCTGTGAAATTGGAGTGGATTTTGAACTTGAATTCTGAAGCACCTGAAGGAAACAAAGCCATCAGTGCAGCAAGGGTAGCTCTTCAGCTTCATGGACAGTAGGAGGAAGGACTTCTCCATGCTTTCCTAGCAGGCATCCTCCACCCTGCTGCGTGGGATTAAGTTTCCTGGAGCTCTTCGTTCTTGGGTCTGTGCTGAGCCAGCTCACCAGATGCTGCTAGTGCTGGTTGTTGTGGTGGGTGATCTACGTTTTAAACTAAACAGAATTAATGCTGTGGTCTTGGTGGGAAGCTCAACCCCAGCCTTTTTTTTGCTCAGTTCTCATATTGCAAAGGGAAAACAAAAAATGCAGCAGATTTCATCCCGGAATGGGAGCGGGCATCGGAGCTCTCTGCCTGCCCTGCCCTGCCCCCCGTGGGGTATTGTTTTCACCAGGGACAGCGTGGTACCTCCTGACATAAAGCAAATCCTTAGAGATCCTCTCACCTCATAAATCTGCAGTCTTTGGAGCATACGTGCTGATTTCTAATAAATGGCTTTTCCCCTTCTCCCAGTCGAATCCCAACCGTTGCTAACTCCTCAAATGCTGATGAGTTGTCTTCTCTGATGTGGCAGGACCAGACAATCCACAGCCCTGGTTGGATCAGTGTCATGCCACTGCACGTGCTCCCCAAGGTTCAGAACAGGCCACGAGAAGTGCCCATGAAAAGGAAACGTTGGCTTCGTGGTGCTGCTTTAACCCAGAGCCGTGCAGTGGAAAATACCACACCAGCAAAGTCCAGGTTGTGGGTTTTCTTTCTGCCTAAAACAAATCTTTCTTTTTGGGTTTCTGCTGTATCTTGCCTCGGGAGAAGGGGGAAGCATCTGTGTTATTGCTTGCTAAACAACTCGAGTGTGCCCAGCCAAGCCACAGAGGCAAATTTTAAACAGGGGAGAGAATTCACAGAGGTATTCAGGCTCTGAGCCTGGGCTCCACTTTGTGCAGCAGTGTGTCTCCCCCCCTCCTTTCCAGACAAAACCATTCACTGGTTTTCTGATTCTACTGCAAATCTCAAGGTGCTGTTCACCTTACTGATATACCAACGTGTTGCCCTCCCAGGCTGGGGAAAAAGAGAATTCATGTGTCAGGGGCAATGCTCAGACTGCCTGAGCTGCCCTTCAGAGGCTCGTTGGAAAAGCAAGAGCATTTATCTATTGATTATTTTGCACAATTCTGTTTCACTAGCCTCAAACCCAGAGGATGGAAAAACTCACATGGGGGTGGAAAAATGATCTTCCCTTTAAAAAGTGAAAGTCAGCTGTAAACGTTTTGATAACTGGTCTGCCTGAAATCGAATAAATTTGCAAAGTAACCAAAACCTCCTGAAAAGCAGCTTTTGCCTGCAGCCTTTCGTTTGGTGCTGTGCACTCTTCAGGAATCATTGTGCTTAAGGCAGTGTTTTCAAGCTGCCCATTAGGAATATAAGTGAAGCATTTACAGAAATCAATATAAAACACTAAATAATTGCCCTCCCACAGCCTTAGTTGAGGCCATAAAGCAGCTCAGTGTGGAACAGGGAAGGTTCAAATCAGCTGTTGGCAGCAATAGCTCTGTTAACATCAGCTGGTAGATGATGTTCTCCAAAGTGACCCTCCATGGAATTCTTGTATTGTGCAAAAAAAATGGGGAGAGGCCTCTTTGACCATTTTCATTGAGTAAAGAGAGACTTCAGCTCAATTCTTTCTCTGCAGGAGTGGAGTCTGATGGTCAATACAATCTTCGTAAGCAGGTCGTGGTTTCATCTAGTCCTGGTTGCCAACTGGCTAAAATTCTTTATGAAAAAAGAATCTCAGATATTAGTTCCTCTTTGAATTATTCAATATTGCAGTAGGAGAAAAAGAACCTGGAATAAAATTGCCCAGTTTTTATCTAGTATACTTCCTCCTCTTTGCCTTTGGGCCAAAACACGCCACTTATTAATTATTTAGAACTTCTGTGAATTTATCAAGAACATCCCCTTCTACTTAGTATTTTATGCTGCTGAAATTCAAGCAGAAGAAAGGGGTTAGAATTAATTATAGTCTTTGGCTAGGAGGATTAGCCACAGATGTTGGATTATTTTTATTGTACTGTATTTGGGAATGACAGAAGGAATGTGTGGAGACTGATGGGATCTGTAGAGAGAAAAAGGAACGTTTAAATCATAAAATAACTTTAATTCTCCTTTTTTTTTTTTTCCTCTTCAGTAATGATAATAGATAGGCCTGTTCAGAAAAAAGAAGAATTAAGGTAACAATCTATGTTCATTAGAAATTATCTCATTCATTTAGTAGTGTGGTTTTTTTTTCCTCTTTGGTAATGATAATAGGTAGGCCTGTTCAGAAAAAAAGAAGAATTAAGGTAACAATCTATGTTCATTAGAAATTATCTCATTCATTTAGTAGAGTGGGCCTTTGCTTGAGTGACTCACAGATGATGATGCTGCGTGTTCCACTTCACCATATCCCACAGTGAACATACCTTGGGGGAAAACACTTGGCAGGCAACAAATGTGAAGGAGCTATGTAAAAGCTACTGCAGCAACATCCCCTCCTTGGATTTTCCAAAGGCAGAAGGGTTCCCTTAAACCTCCAGCATGAATCCACACAAAAAATGCACTGCCCCCAGCTAGAATGCCTACTTAAAGGTGTAAGCATAATGCACTTATTTAGAGGGACCAGTATTGAGGCTTGCACTAGCAGCTTATTTTCCTTTTTTTGCACACAAAAAGTGCACTTTCCTGTCTGCAAGGATCTCCTGGGAATGTGCCCATCCCAGCTAACAGCACTCCATGGTACCTGCATAAAACCAGTCCCCTAAAGGAGGCAATTCGTTGGACATTTACAAACCCAACCTGAGTTTTGAGACCCTTTCCTCAATTCAAAACCATCTTGTATGTCCAAGTGACCCTTTTCTAAATGCTGACTCCTTTGGGAGTATAAATTGGCATGACAGTAAGCAGGGGGGCTTGTCCCTGGTAAGGGCATGGCCTGTGTGTTAGGAAATTGTTCTTCTGCCCATTGTAGCTATGACTGGATTTGACCTTGTCACTTGGGCATAATCCATAACACCACAAACTCCAAGATTATTTTGCTGTTGAACGAGTTAAATTATTTTGTATTTAGCTCTGGTAGTGACTCACCATTGTTACAGCTAGCAGAGATTAAAAGAAAGGGAAAAAAAAAACCCAATGTAGACAAGGCTAAAGTGAATAACATCAGAAGCCTGATCATTTGTCACCTATGGTCACTCGAAACCATTATTTCTTTTACACACTGTAATTTCAGATAGACTTGTGTAAACAGTGTAAAGATTTATTTTCTCAAAATATCAGAACCACTTAGCGTGAGTCACAAGCTAGATTTCAGGCAGATAATTTTCTTCTAATAGATTTTTGGGTTAACAAGATAAAAATTAACATGAAAATGATTATGTGCTGACTGAAGGAAACCTGGTTTTATTTTGTTCCCTATTTGTTTTACAAGGGAAGTCTTCAAATATCTTGCAGGGGCAAAAATATTTAAAGTGTTTGCACATGTTTCCCATTTCCATTTTATAAGATTCATTCACAGTCAGCCAAATGTATCTCTCCCTCTTTCTCTCTCTCTCATTTTTTTTTCCTTTTGATACGCTTCTTAATTAGTCTTTAAGGCTCCAAAGGTGCTTTTTTCTGTCTCTCTTTTTATTCCAGACATAGAAAGTGGCAAGCAACGCTAGCAGTTAAGTCATAGGGCTCTAAAACCAATGCTGGATGCACCTCAAAGGCTTATGGGGTGTCCTATGATTTGCTCTTTCTAGTTGGGATAAAGGAGCAAAGTGGAGATCTAAGGCCTGTGTGTCACTGTGAACTGAAGTGACTGCACTTGGATAATGTAGATTTGGCTTCGACTGCCAAGTCCTGGTCCCTGGGAAGGCTTTGCCACCAGGCTCAGGGTACAGCTCCATCTTCAAAGGGCAGCACTGGAGATGGATGCTCTCCTCGCAGCAGACTCCGAGGGTGCAGGGAAGCCAAAGAGGTTTCAGTTCCTCTCCTCCTCATGGTCTTTAAGGCCAGGCTGGAGGAGGCTCTGGGCAGCCTGAGCTAGTTGGAGGTGTCCCTGCTCATGGCAGAGGGGCTGGAACTGGGGGATCCTTGGGGTCCCTTCCAACCCTGACAGATTCTGATCTGTTTTAGCAGAGGACTTTAGAGCCCTAATGGCTTAATGGTTGGACTTGATGATCTTGAAGGTCCCTTCCAACCTAAAGGATTCTAGGATTCTATGATTCTAAGGTCTCTGTTTTGTGGTGGAGGAGAGGATGGGCTCTTCCCCAGACCTTGGCTGTCCTTTGGCAGCTGTGCCCAGTTTGCTGTGCCACCAGAGTCAGGGGACCATGATGTGGGAGAGGCTCTGCAAAGCCACACAGAGAAGGGGTCTCAGCGAGGCTGTTGGCACTGAAGGGCCAATCTTTCAAAGCCTTTAAGCACAGGATTTTTTTTAGGCGTTAGGGATTTTTTTCTCTTTTTCAAATCTGCTCCAGAGTGGGCACAGAGGAGGGCAATGCAGCAGCCCTGAGTGATGGGGAAGCAGTGCACAGAGGAAGGACTGACCCTGCCTTGAAGCACCAGCTCATCCTTGGGCTGTCCAGTGTGAACTTTGTAACCACGAGAGCTCAGGATTGCAAACACAGCTTAACGTGGCTCAAGGTCTCTTTGCTGATGAATGTGTCTGTGGCAGGACTATCAGGGCAGAACTGAACATTTTTAAGTTCAGTTTAATCTTATCACAGCGATTAAAGTTGCTTTGTAGTTTGCAAAGGGATCTTTATTTCCCATCACTGGAGTTTCAGCACCACCGTGGGTTCTCTCCTCCCATTTTAGCACTAGAGAGGAAAAAAAGGATTTGAAGAAATTAGGGGCTGATTAGACATTTACACCTTCTCCCCTTTGCTCAGAGTTGTTAGCCTCAGAAGTCCCTCAGATCATGATGAGTCATTTTTTAATCTGTTTAATCCCTTGTTAAGTCAATGTCATTTAAGGTTGATGAATAAGTCTTGACTGGTGTTGATGTAAATGAAATAGGAATAACTAGTACTTCCCCAGGACAGAGGAAAGATACATTCTCCCTGCAAAGAAAAACAAAAAAATGAGGCTGAGTTAGTCCCAATCAGAGAAAAAAAAAGATTAAAAAATAAAATTGAAAAGAAATAAAATACAGCTGTGTGCAGGAGATCTCTGAGGTTTCAAAACTGGGACCAGAAAGTTGCCCTTCTGCTGGTGTAAATCAGCAGATCTCCTTTCAAAGTGGACAAGGGCTCAGCAGTTTCTGTCCAGAACAAGGGCAGAAGCCTTCATCTGCCTGAAATCATCATAGAAATCCTTTCTGCCTTGAGTCTATCTCATGACTCACACAAAACAATCCTCCTGAAGTCCTATTTAGGTCAATTCAGATGGGAAATCAGAATCTGTGGCCCTTGGAAGGGATTCGAGTTTAGACCTATGGTTGGGTTAAAGAATATGAAAGAGCACATGGGCATCCTTGTGCTTCCATGGAGCAAAATGTTTCAGTAAAGCACCAGCAGAACCAGCAGCAGTCCCCAAGGTCAGGAGCAGCCACACCACGGCAGCCCCACCAATCAGAATCTGTGGCCCTTGGAAGGGATTCGAGTTTAGACTTATGGTTGGGTTAAAGAATATGAAAGATGGGCATCCTTGTGCTTCCATGGAACAAAATGTTTCAGTAAAGCACCAGCAGAACCAGCAGCAGTCCCCAAGGTCAGGAGCAGCCACACCACGGCAGCCTCACCAGCCTGGCAGCAGCCAAGAACCCAACTCCTGGGTTTGAACCAGTGTCTCCTCGTCGAGCTTGGAGTCTGCCCTCCCAACTCCACAGCAACCTTCAGGAACAACACCTGAATCATGGTTGTCCTCCTTTCTTCTCTTGGAACGTTGTCAGCAGTCGCTGCAGAGGTTTTACTAAACATGTCAGATTAAAGGTATAACCAGACGAATAAATGCAGTCCATCTGAGGGCATGTTTCCTCTCACACCTTCAGTGCCTGTCAGCATTTTGAATAGGATTCAGAAACATGTCCTTGAAGCTGGCTGGAATGTAGCTTAATGTAGCAGGGGCAGCATTAGAGAAAGCAGGGAAAAAAATAAAGGATGGGGGAAGCTTTCATGCCTCTCTAATATTGCATTTGCTGGAAACCAGCAACAAACGAGCTGCATTAGCAAGGAGCTGGGAACCTCCAGCCCCCTCCCTCTGCTTGGGAGTTCAGCAGAGCAGTTTGTGGGGTAGTCTCCTCCATATCTTGGGGTTTTCCTTGCTTATTTTCAAAGCTTATTTTCTTTTTTAGCAACAATTTGTTTATAGCAAGAGGGGATTCCTTTCGAGCACTCCCAGCTGCCAGATTTCAGCGCTGCTCAAGGCTTTTGTGAAGATTCCCCTGTGAAGGGGAAACTGAGGCACGGGGTTACAAACTGACCTCTTAGCTCGTGCTTAGTTCTCTCAGCTGCATGGTTTTCTTTGCACAGCTCGTCTCCCTGGGAAGAACTCATCTTTCCCTGGTCAAGGTTTTGTAGGGAGCAGTACGAGTCTCAACTGACCCTTGTTGTATTTCATAGAAACATTTAGGTTGGAAAAGACCTTTAAGAGCATCACGTCCAACCATTTGCATTAAGCTTGCATGAAACAAGGTTTTTCTGCAAACAAGTGATGAGAGTGAGGCCCTTGTGGAGCAAGCAGATGTGTGGATGCTCTAGCAGAAAATACATCCTAGAATGAGCAGCATTTAACCTCCTGCTCAACTTCACATTATCCTCACTGGGCAAAATCAGTGATTTCACAACAGGAGGATCTTTCAAACATCACTTTAAATATGCAAATATTGAACTGTGCTTCTGATTGCTGCTTTTTTTGTGCTTCAAATGCTTACTTGTTCATTTACCCTCAAGCCTTTAACTTAAGGAAGATAGTCTCAAAGTCTTTTTAAGGCCTTTTTAACTTCTGCTGCTGCACACTTTGTAGTAACTTTGCACCACCCTCCTCTGAAACCCATCTGGGGTAATACAAGAAGTCCACTCAGAGAAGTTTAAGCAAATGAGCTATATGGGATACCTAATGACTTCAACATTTATCTCTTTTCATCCACGGGCATCTGTAGGAAGACAAAGTGCTGTGTTACACTGAAAGAAAAACCATACGGGCTCCTGTGCATTGTAGGGTACTTAAAATATCTCCTTAAAATGTAGATTTTGACTTTCTGCCCAGCACTGCCTTGAAAGTTTTGCCATTAAAACCTAATTGCTAAGTAAATGTTCGCTCAGGATTCCTCAGTGGAGGACAGAGAGAAAGTGGTTCAGTGCTTGGTTTTAGTATCATTTTGCTCCTTTCCTTTTATTTTTTCTGTGACATTAGGTTGCAAGCTACTAATCTTCCACCTTGGAATGGATTGCACCTCTCTGAAACCAAGGGGGAAGGGTAAAATGTGTTAGGTTTCCAAGAGTTATTTACTGCTTCCCAACCAAAAGATGGATTTCCCTTCTCTAGGGTCGCTGGCACCATCTTTTTTCCCTCAATATTCCTGACGTGTCACAAATCACTGCTTGGTTACTGACTTGGAAGCAGTCTCCTTTGTGCCCCTCCTGAAGGGATGGGGAAGCTGGTGGCTCAGATCCAGAAACAAATCCAACACTGGGGTATAAGAAACACTTGAGGCTCGTGGATTTTTGTTTAGTTAATAAGATGCATGGAATTAATTAAGTTAAGCATTAAGGTGATAGTCCTGCTCTGTGACCTTGCAAGCTCCAAACCTGGGGAGGGGTTGGGAGGAGGTCAGTGCCTCCAGGCAGAGAAATGACACTGGGCACTAGCTCAAGGCAAGATGTGCTATTTTGGATGCAAGCTACCCAAGGTACCCAACATCACAAAAATCCTTAAAGGGAAAAACAATGAGTTAAACTATGTTGTCTCCCCTGCTGACTAGTTTGCTGGGAGCCAAGGCAAGTTGCTAACAAGTCCCCCCTGGAGTTTGGGGACAGACCTTCCCCCAGCACACAAAGGGTGGTGATGAAAAGGGATAAAAAGCAAAGGCAAAGAAGACAAGAAAAGGTGTGAAGACAAGAAATAAAAGGAGACTTTGGTTTTATTTCTTGCTTTACCTGGGAAAAGAGCCTCCATCTGCTCTGTCTCACACAGTTCAGGCCTCTATGATCTGTAAGCACCAAGTCATAGTTAAAACTAATAATAACAATGAAGCTCTATTATATTTCACAGGAGATGCTTATCTAAGTGAAACTCATAGTACTCCAAAGCAGCAAGATTTATTGTTTGCTATTTATTTGATCTTATGGATAATTGCTTAATTAAAGCAATTAGTAGCTGCTTTCAAAACCTAAAATCATTATGATGCTAACATCCAGGGAGCAGTTCCTCCAGCCACAACACCTTCCTTTGCCCTTTCCCAGTGCCTGCCAATACCCATCATCTTCCTCTTCACTGCAAGACTGGATCAAGCTGGTACTGCTGGTAGGATTTGTGGCATCCACATAACTATTGTCACAACAGTTACAGCCTGAGCTGAGTTTGGCAGAAGGTGGGAGCTAGAATTTAAAGTGGAAGATCATGTAGAACTCTTGCTGGTGTTTGCCAATCCATTCTAGCTTGGAGTGATATTTTGGCTTGCTTTTTTTCTGAGAGAAATTCATGTGTAATGAGTAATTTCATGCTCCTCTTGAGAAAGTACTAAGATATATATATATATACACTATATATATCTATATAGTTAATCCAGAACCAAGACATAATGCTTTGAAAGGATGTTCTGTGATGGAAACCTATGTTGAGGGTCTGGTGGGGATTACAGGAAAATGGCTTAGTCAGTTGAAAAACTTGTCAGCCAGAAGGTAAATAAGCAGAGGATCCATATCCCCAGTCCTAAAGGGAGCAAAGGAAATTGAATTCATTTATGGCTTCACTCTTGAACCCTCCCACAGCACAGGAAGCAGTAGGCCATGTAAAACCTATAAATAGCCCCCACTTCAGGTTTCCTCTCAGACATAGAGTCAAAAAAAACCTCCTGAGGGAAAAAACATGATCTTTTCTCCATGTTGGAGTTGTCAGTTTGGACAGCAATGACACAAGTTAATTAAATTTTTGTTAATTTATTTGGTCTGATTCAGTGACTGCCTATGGGTTCCCAGCTCTCCTCCCCTCCCAAGCACCATGAAGTTGTTGCAGGCAAAGTGGACCCCTTTAAGTCAAATAAACACAAAGAGCATTTAAGTTCAGCTTCATATATCTGCTCCAAAGGGATCCCAAAACTTATCCCAACTTACAAATCTCTAGTATGGGAGGATGAGTGCTCTCTTCTGGTCAGCTGGTGATATTAGAGATAAAATATGAAGATGGAGTAGATATAGGGCAAAATAAAATTCCATTCTGGAACTGTCCTGGCATTTGTGTTAAGCTTTGAATAACCTGAGTAGTCACAACTTTGGCTGGATTTTTCCCAACCTGTGGACCATTTTGAGCCCCAGGGTCTCATCTCACATCAGGAAAAACCTGAGATTTGTGAAGTGGGTTATCACAAACCAGGTGCAGGAGGAGCCTGCAGGTCCTGGGAGCTCAGTAACCCTCAGGACCATGACCCCTCCATCACACAACACTTGTTTGTGAGCCTACCATGCAGAAGAGTGCTGTGGTCGCTGAACTGTGATACTGCTTCATTTCTGTCTTAGTTAAATATTTATTATTTGGGTCAAGCAGTGCCCCATTTCATTTCTCTTTAGCTTTTAAGCTTCTCAGTTGCCTTTCACAGGGCCGTGCACACTGACTACCGTGTGCCCCTGAAATAGTCACAGTAAACTTCAATTTTTGTTCCCAATAACACTTGAAAAGTATTTTGATCAACTATTAAAGGGGTGTTGTATTTTTTACTCAGGACCCAGAGTGTGTCCCAGCTCTGTGGTGATGAAGGTGACCAGCAAAGGTTGGGCAGCTCAGACATCCCTGTCCTGCTCTGTCGTGAGAAAACCCCTATGAGTTCTGCAGGGAGACTCATTTGGCCCAATGGCTAGCTGTGTATTTATTAACATTATTAATATTATTATTAAATGATGTATTTGCAATCCCCTTGCCCGGGAAGGTGGGGGAATCACGTGCAGCTCCTCAGCCAGCAGGAGCAGTCCCTGCCTGCTCCAACACGCTGCCACTTTCCTTCTGCATTCTCCTGGGACTCTGTAAGTGCAAAGCCAGCTCCAAAGAAAGCACGGTTAATTCTGATTGTTCTGAGATAATCAGCTGAGGAAACAGGGGAAAGACAAACCCTGGAGGTATTTCTTCTTTTTTTTTTTTACCTGTCTTCTGTAAGGGGTATGCACTCTGCAGGCCTTTCACAGTTCAAAAGGCTTTTAATAAACATACACAAAAGGCAAAGTGTGGATGGGTTTGAAGCCATCAGATTAGAAAATGAGATAAGCAATTAGCAGAACCAGCTGAAAGGGAAAAAAGGGTTTCTCCAGCACACACCCCCAGACACCAACCGTAACCTCCAGACCTTCCCTTGCTCAGGTTCAGCCTGTTTCCCTAAACAGCCAACACTCATTCCAGCAGGGCTCTCTGTTATCTTGTTCAATGGGTAATTTCTGCATTAAGGGATCTGCAGTTTGAAATTAAAGCTCTAATTCTTCTTGGCATTAAAATCCCAATGTACGTGACTTCACCCTCATCAAGCACTGGCAGCTCCAAGCCCGTTTTTGTCCAACAGGAATCTACCCGTAGCACATTCTACACTTCAGCTCACAGAGCTGCAGCTGAGGGCAGGAAAAGCAGCCAGAGATGGCAGGAGTGTCGAGCCACACCAAGGGGAAAGGTTTTCATAATAACTCAGCAAGCTGAATCAGGAGCAATGTTGTTAAACACTCTCAAGTGTGTACACAGCAATTACCCGTGGATGCAAAGCTTGCTCACATATTTCATAACATTTCTACTACAGCAGCAGAAATTAAGGGACAAATTCGCTGGAGATCCTCAGGCACCTAGAGGTGAAGAGTTATTCTCAGCAGCATTTGCCAAACTTTCCATAAGATCAGCTCATGGGTGTTAGGAACCCGTTTCGCTTTGTGGCTAAACACAAATGGGTGTTCATCTGCATTTTTTCCCATCTAAACAGCTACCAAAGCATAATCCAGGGGTTTTTTTTCCAGACCTCTATATTTTATCTTTTTTTCTTGTTGTTATATATACAGAAAGCACTTAAGGGAGAGCCAAAACCAGAGTTTCATTCTGCTGGGTGCTGTGAAAAGAGTGAGGAAGCTCTCTTCCCATTCTGAGGGGTTTATTCCATAAATAGATGAGTTAAAATTCCCTCCTTTCAATAGGAAGCATCCTGGGCTTTGGTGATGTGTCTTTTACCCCCATGAAGAGACCTCAGCACTCTTTAGAGCAGGGGCCACTGATTGTGGAGGGAGAGAGGGAGGAGATGACCAGCTACTTGTTTTCTTCATACAGTATTTCTCTCCTGAATAGGATGATGAAGAACATGAGTGGATCTTTGAGGCACTGAAGTAAGGCTAACCTCCTCTTCCAAACATGCTGCAGTGGAAAATTACATGTTACTAAGAGGTCTTCAATAAACATTTACTCATATAATCTAATATATTAATATTCTATATGCCCTGGGGTGCCAGGGATGCATTACAAACATACTTAATAAACATTTATATTCCAACAAGCTTCTAGAGTATGAAGAAATGACCAAAAATAGTAAGAAGGAGGTTTTTTGGTAAAAGGGTTTATTTTCAACACGAAGGAGATGCCTTCACATTATTGGTTCCCTGTATTTCAAGGTGACAGTCTCTGTGCTGGGAGCAGTAGGGTTTTGATTGGCAGTGGCAAGGCACAGACTCAGATAGGTAGAAATGACAGAGATGACCCTTTGAAGTCTTTTTTTCTCATCTTTTGGAATCAGATTGCTGCTTTGGCCTCTGTGTTTTCCAGCCTTAAAGTGCTGTCTCTTCTCACAAGCTGCAGAGACTCCCAGTGGTGGTCCCACTCCCAACAGAATTGATTCAGGTAGATGGGTGACAAACATTCCAAGGAACTCAGAGGACTGGGAGGTTATTTTCAGCAAAGAGTTACTCAAACCTTTAGTATTTGCCACTTGAAAATCAGGCAAAGGTGGATGTACCTCCAGGAAGAAGTATCTGAAAAGAGCTTGTGGCACTCTCTGCCCATCTTATGTCTCAGATTTGCCCAGAGTTCTCTCTCTAGTCATGCTACATGATCTGCATGAAGAAAACTAAAATAACACATTTAAAAACTCAGTTAGAAAGTCAGCCTTTCAAATACTAAACCAGTGAGCTGAGCTTCTTGTGCTCACTCAGATACAGCCCCGGTGCAGGAGAAATGTGACTTGTGAGGTTTGCAAAGAGTCGGTGGAGCTGTGTGAGCAATGAGGCACTAGTGAGCTGAAAATGTTGAACCATTGCTTTGCATCTTGCTGCCAACCTTTCAGATGTCGAGGAAAGATAACGTTGAAGTTTCAAAGCTGGGGAAAAGGAAAAAAAAAAAATCACACAGCGTTTTTGTGATGTCAGAGGAAGAAGGAAGCCAGCTTGAAATGAAGGTCTGCTCTCAGGCTCTAATCTTGTAGACACCTACTTAACTTTAAGCCAATTAAATCAAGGGACTACTTAACCTTTGCCTACAGGAGAAAGGATTTGCCAGCACAGTTTATAGTAGTGCCCCAAACAAAATAAGCAACCCTGAAAAAAAAGCCACTCTTCTTTCAGCAAAACTGGATCTGCCCTTAGTGTCACCAGTATAAAAATATGGTCATATGCTGCTAAAGAAAATTCCTCCTCGAAGTGACACCAGTAAAACAATGGCTTCTGCCAGAGTCAGTCCAAAATGAGCAGCAAAGCATTAGCAGGATGAAGGTTTGATGGGACAGAGCAAGCCAGCTTGCACAGAACCAGTATCTGAGCCCATTTGGCTCCTGGCTCATAGAAATCCACTGAGATGTTTAACCAGCTGGATTCCTGGAGGAGCAGAGCAATGGGTAAGGCTCTAGGTCTGACCTGGCTGGATTCCCCCAAGCCCCTCCAGGATTCCAGCTTGTCCCCTACCCCATGCCTGATGCTGCTTTGTGAAATACCTCCCAGGGGCACCTATTCCCCTGCTAAGAGAGAGGCTCAAGTCCCCGGAGAGGGCACCTGAGAAATAGGGTGGCATGAAAGACACTTCTGGCTGTTTGCTTTTGTGGGTTTGTCGAGACCTGAGAGTGACTTCACATCACTCTGTGTGCAGGGAGGTGGTGTTGTTCTGCAGAGCTAGTTAGAAAGAAATGTTGCGTGCTGACTTTAATGAAACCCAGGGCTCCACTGAAACAGCACCAATGGTCTAATAACACGTTACATCATTTGTCACTGGACACATTGAGAGTATGTCACTGGAAAACCTTTAAAAGCTGAGATGTAAGTGGTGTGGAGACAACCACGGGCCTCAGCAGGGTAAAGAAAAAAAAAA